>NW_027397076.1:33414766-33692917 GCF_003265705.2 Callorhinus ursinus
ACAGAGAGAGAGAGAGAGAGAGAGAGAGAGGCAGAGGGAGAGGCAGGTTCCCAGGACCCCGGGATCATGACCCGAGCCGAAGGCAGACACCCAACCATCTGAGCCACCCAGGCGCCCCATTGCTGCTCTAAAAAATTATTAGAGATTTAGTTCCTGGAAAAAACACATCAGATGTCAACCACAGGTCTCAGTGGCTTAAGATCAGGGTGTCAACAGGACTGTATTCCTTTCTAGAGGCTTTAGAGGAGATTCTATTTCTATGGTGTAAACCCTGACAGTTGGGTTGTTTTTTCTTTTCTCTTTCTTCTTTTTGTAATGCAGGTGCTTGACTTAAGCTTTGACTGCAGAGGCATCCACTGCAAAGAAACATCCTCTTCAGTGATGACTATTTCAAAGAAACACATTGCCAGCCACAGGACTAGATGAAGACCCAGGTTACCTCCCTGCACTGAGTTTCCTTTGTTTTAGAGATCTTGGTTGATTTTAATAAGTGACCATTTGGGCCACTTGTTTTTTTTTTGTCTTCCTGCACTTTGAATTCCTACTGTTATGTTTTATTTATTTATTTTTAAAGATTTTATTTATTTGACAGAGAAACACAGCGAGAGAGGGAACACAAGCAGGGGGAGCGGGAGAGGGAGAGGGAGAAGCAGGCCTCCCGCCCAGCAGGGAGCCCCATGTGGGGCTTGATCCCAGGACCCTGGGATCATGACCTGAGCCGAAAGGCAGACGCTTAACGACTCAGCCACCCAGGTGCCCCATACTGTTATGTTTTAAATTTACTACTAAGGAGTGTGCCTGGAAAACCCTAGACCCTCACCCTTGATACCAGGGTATCAAAGACCAAACTTCTTGCCATATTTCTGCTCTTTCATTTGCAGAATGTTGTCTTTTGTCTTAAAAATTTTCACTCAGTCTCAGGATGGCTACAGCAGCCCCATTAATACATCCTTCTACAAAAACATGCAAAGGCCAGAAGAGATAAATTTCCTTTCATGGGTTCCTTTTGTAAGACTAATGAAAAGTCCTCAGGATTCATTTTCTCAAATCTTATTGGCCAAAATTGCATCTCATTCTCATTCCTAAATTAGTATGGCTCTGGGAATGTAGTAGAGCCCTGAAGTATATTTACTCAATACCAGAGAGCAGTTAGCAAAGAAGAAGGGAAAGATGCTTATTGGGTAGACAGCCTCTATGTATGCAACACCATTGTAGAGTTGGAATTGGAAAAGTTTGTTTCATCCTTAATGCAATTGAAAAGTAATAGCTTTAGTTATCCTTTAAGGCTACTATCATTTGCCCATGAATGACTATACCAACTTCCTTGTACTTCCTGCCTAAAGTATTGTTCTCTTCTAATCATTTCTTCACAGTGAAGCACAGTGATATCTTTTTCTTTTCCAAATAACAATGTAATTATCCCATTAAAATCATTCACTAATTTTTCATCCACATCGATGAGATGAAAGCCAGGCCCCTTCCTTAACTCCTCAGCCTATTTTCTACCATTTCCTGCAGAACTTTATACTCTAATGACCCCAAACTATGGTTCTCTGAACTCCTTGCTATTTCTTCCTTTGCTTATGAAGCCCTTGTAGCCTGGCATGCCCTTGCTTTCCATTTCCAAACCTACCCATTTCAACCAGGAAATGTCTCCTCATCCTTTTAAGAATCAGCCAGGACATCAAATCTGGAAGACTTCTCCACGATTCTTCATAGTAGTGATAGTCAGGAGTCTCTATGAATAGAATTATAGGAGTGAGGTTGAAAAGCAAAGAGCTACTGAAACACAAACAAAAACTCCAAATCTGAGGCATGGCTATATGGAGAGAGTTTTTGAATAATCGTCAATTGTTTGTATCTCAGTGACAGCCTATTTATACCATATTTCTTCTCTGGTGCTATGATGCTTTGGAAATGAAAGATTTACTAGGCAAATAATAACAAATAGCTTCCCAAACTGCTGATCATTCATAAAATGTTACCGTTTATCTCTGAATCGTAACAGAGCTAACTATTGAAATGCAGTTATTGTTGAAGCCTGAGGAAGTATTCTTGTTTTTTTCTATCAAGGCACATATTACCCAATATCAAGTATTTCCTTCTCAGTTTCATTGCTTACCCAGTCACATTTTTCTCTACTTTAGTATGTCATGAAACTATGTTAAATGCTTTTTTTTTTTTTACTATTTATAAAATGAAGAAAGAAAACAGGAAATTTATAAGCTACTTGGGAAGAAAAGGGATTATCAATGTAACAATCATTTAAAATTATATTAGCATGAAGCTGCAACATTTCTCTTTCATACTCTGATAAGGCTAATGGAAAACAAAACTAGCAAATTCAAATATTTGCATAAACTGAAAACTTGAAAATAACAGTTGTTGCCATCTAACTACTTCATCCAAAATTTGAGAGGTATGTTTCTGTATAAAAGCTATTTAAGCATCGTATGTGAACATTTCCTACATAACAGCATATGCATGTATAGTAAGTGTACTTTCCCTTACTTCATGCCCCCAACCTTGAGTCAGTATTAAATATTAAGACATATGGTATACATGGGACCTAATTCAGTTAGCCAATAGATTCAAGAATTGTACCTTATAATCCTGTTACTAAAATTTAAGAATGTTTTGGAGTGAATTTTTTTTTTTAATTTGACAGAGAGACAGCGAGAGAGGGAACACAAGCAGAGGAGAGTGGGAGAGGGAGAAGCAGGCTTCCCGCTGAGCAGGGAGCCTAATACCGGGCTCCATCCCAGGACCCCGGGGTCATGACTTGAGCTGAAGGCAGAAGTTTAACGACTGAGCCACCCAGGCGCCCCTGGAGTGAATGTTTTAAGTGAACTATTTGATTTCCTTATTTGTAAGGGCATAAAGAATACAAGAGAAAAAACAAAAAGCCCTAAGGATCTACAGTATAGATTCTACACTAAATGCCAATGTCCTAAGACTGTATAAAGAATTCCATTCTCTACATTGGGCAATTTGTACTGTCTGAAATTTTATATTGCTTTTCTTCCCTCTTGCTAGAAACATTTTTACTGAAATTGGATTCCCTTTTGGCAATGGAGGGTGGTAAAGAATATGGTATCTGGAGACAGTTTTGGGTCAATCCTTACCCACAATATGACAGGGCGAGTGGTTTAATCTGAAATTTGTTTCCTCAACCCGTCAGTGGTTTAATCTTTAAATGTTATGGCATACAAGTTCCTGAACTTGTGTTCCTATGGGTCAGAAGCTT
Source organism: Callorhinus ursinus (assembly GCF_003265705.2). NCBI lineage: Eukaryota > Metazoa > Chordata > Mammalia > Carnivora > Otariidae > Callorhinus > Callorhinus ursinus. The sequence goes on from NW_027397076.1 coordinate 33,418,014, forward strand.
GACAACTTAACTGGGAGAGCCACCAGACACCACACAAACCAGCAGGAAGTCCAAACTAGAAATCTGTATGAATTGCTGGAGGCCAACCATAGACCAACTCCAGAGTATGAAGCTCCTAAGGCTATAGCCCTGGGGCCAGGGAATAGGGGGAGTTCCTACCTTCCACTGAATTTTCCCCCTGGAAACCCTGCCAGATTGCCATAATGTCAGATGATGAGAAGAATCCAGAGAAAGCACCCCCTCTCCACAACACTAGCTCTATATCACTTTCAAAATCATCAAATAATCAGAATATATATATATTTTTATAATCAGAATATTTTAAAGAGGCATCTGGGTGGCTCAGTTGGTTAAGCGTCTGCCTTTGGCTCGGGTCATGATCCCAGCATCCTGGGATGCAGCTCACTTTGGGCTCCCTGATCAGCAGGGAGTCCGCTTCTCCCCCGACCCTGCTCTCCCCGCCCCTCTCCCTGCTAGTGTTGTCTCTCTCTCTCTCAAGTAAATAAAACCTTTTTTTAAAAAACAATATTTTAAAGACATGCCTGGTAATTCTGTCTAATCTTTTATGAGGAAATCAAGAAATTCAAGCCACAAACCTTTACTCCATTTATTCTATACAAATAAAGATAAATATTTTACTTGAAGGGTGGGATATCAGTAAGAATTTCTAAATTGACTTTGTTCTCTTCCTTTAAAATGTAGATATTCAGAATGCCTGGGTGGCTCATTTGGTTAAGCATCTGCCTTCGGCTCAGGTCATGATCCCAGGGTCCTGGGATCGAGTCCCTCATCAGGCTCCTTGCTAAGCAGGGAGCCTGCTTCTCTCTCTCCCTCTGCCTGTCGCTCCCACGCTTGTGCTCTCATTCTCGCTCTCTCTCTGAAAAATAAATAAATGAAATCTTTAAAAAAATGTAGATATTCACTAATTCTACATTTTCAAGATTTTATTTTTATTTGAGAGCGAGAATGAGCAAAAGAGAGAGAGCATGAGCGGGGAGGAGGAGAGGGAGGGGGAGAAGTAGACTCCCTGCTGAGCAGGGAGCCTGGTACTGGACTCCAGGATCATGATCTGAGCCAAAGGCAGATGCTTAACCAACTGAGCCACCCAGGCGCCCCTCACTAATTCTACATTTTCTTAGTGCTTACTGTGTCAGTACACTGTGCTAAGAACTATGGGAATCAAGAACACATGGGAGAAGCTCTAAAGAGGAACATCTAGGAATGGACTCAAGAAAAGTTCTACCACGTAACTGTTGTTTAACCGTTGACAAATCAACCAATCTCTAAATTAGGGATTTCAGTAAAATCCAGGGATGGAGGTAAATGATTTCTCCATCATTGTGGTAGATTGCAAAAATAGCCACACTTACCCATCCCTTCCTATATGCCTACCTCTTTGCAAGGTGATTTTATATTTCCTTAAATCAAGAGGTGAAATAAAGTTCCTTACCCCTTGGACCTGAGCTATCCTTGTGGCTTTAGCAAAGAATGAAGAGCACCATAATTTTTTTGTATATAGAGAGAGACTTTTTAAAAAGAAGGAATTAGGGGTGCCTGGGTGGCTCAGTCCTTAAGTGTCTGCCTTCGGCTCAGGTCATGATCCCAGGGTCCTGGGATCGAGCCCCACATCGGGCTCCCTGTTTTGCAGGAAGCCTGCTTCTCCCTCTCCCACTCTCCCCGCCCCTTGCTTGTGTTCCCTCTCTCACTGTCTCTCTGTCAAATAAATAAAATCTTTAAAAAAAATTAAAAATTAAAATAAAAAGAAGGAATTAATCCTTCTGAACGCCCCAAAACATCACAGACCTGTTACTAAAGCAAAGCTATTAATTAGAAGTTATTTCAGTAAGAGACAGATGAATGGATAAATAAGATGTGGCACGCGCGCGTGCACACACACACACACACACATGCACACACAATGGAATATTATGCAGCCATCAAAAAAACCAAAATCTTGCCATTTGCAACGACGTGGATGGAACTAGAAGGTATTATGCTAACTGAAATAAGTCAATCAGAGAAAGACAAGTATCATACGATCTCACTGATATGAGGAATTTGAGAAACAAGACAGACGAGCATAGGGGAAAGGAGGGAAAAATTAAACAAGATGAAACCAGAGAGGGAGACAAACCATAAGAGACTCTTCATCTCAGGAAACAGGGTTGCTGGAGTGGTGGGGGGAGGGAGGGATGGGGTGGCTGGGTGATAGACATTGGGGAGGGTGTGTGCTATGGTGAGTGCTGTGAATTATGTAAGACTGATGAATCACAGACCTGTACCCCTGAAACAAATAATACATTATATGTTAATAAAAAAGTAAACAACAACAAAAAAGATGTTATTTCAGTAAGAGAGAACACTACCTGGCTGAATCTTAGCAATGTATCAGAAAGGGGAAGTCAGAAATGGAATACTGATTGAGTTTTGGATTCTGAGTTCAAGTGGTTTAAGATGGGTCTTTCAAGGCAAGGAGATGACTGGGATCAGGCAAATATGTGTTATAATTATTTAAAATTTGGTGACAAAGAAAGAGGATCTTGAAGTGACTTTTGTTGTCATTTGTTGCAAGTGTAAATTGTTGTGGATACCTGCAAGCTAATTATGGAAGTGAATAGTCTACTGTCTCAGATAAATCGATCTGTGGGAATTTTCTAAAGAACTGAAATTAATTACTGTTTATAGTAACATCCATTCCAGGCAAAATTTCCGTGAACAACCATCTAAGTCAAGTTGACCTAGGTGGTCTACAGTCTTACCTAAATCATATTGTCACACATATTCTCAATTTTTAGTGCATTTCAATTTTATGGGCATAAAATTATTGATAATATTTTTCTTTCAATTTTATGGGCATAAAATTATTGATAATATTTTTCTTATCTTTTACATTTCTAATGTAACTATAGTTATGTTTTCTATATTGCTTAGGTGTGCTTTCCTCTTTCCTTGAAAATTTTTCAAATGTTTTCTATTTTAAGATTTTCATAGAATCAATTTCTGAGCTTATTTTTTTCTCTTTATTGTATCTTAGCTTTCTCCTTCATTGAATTCTGCTCTTATTATTTCCTTCCTTCTGCCTTCTGTTTTCTTGGAATTTTATTCTGTTGTTCCTTTTCTAATTTAAGTGAAATCTTTATCTTATTTTTCAGCCTTCCTTCTTCTCTAATACAAACTTTAAATGTATAAAATGCCAAAAGGACCACTTCTCTGCATCCCACAGGTTTTGGTATGTAGCATTTTCACTTATCATTCAATTCTAAGTATTTTTTAGTTTTCAATATGATTTCTTCTTTGACCCATAAGCTATTTTACATGTGTTTTTAAGTGTTTTATATTCCTGGGGGTTTTATTTATATTTTTACTTCCTTCTAGCATTAGTGACATATAATTGACATATAACATTGTGTATGTTTAAGATGTACAACATACTGATTTGATACAATATATATTGCAAAATGATTACCGCAGTCGCATTAGATAATACTTCCATCACCTCACAGAATTACCATTTCTATTTGTAGTGAGAACATTCAAGATCTACCCTCTTAGCCACCTTTTCAAGTATATAACATTGTATTATTAACTATAACTACCATGTTATACATTAGATTCACAGAACTTATTCATTATAAGTCATAATTGGAAGTTTGTACCCTTTGACCAACATCCCATTTCCCCCAACATCCAGTCCTTGGCAACCACCGTCCATCTACAGATTAATGGATAAATAAAATGTAGCATATACGTATATTTATATATGTAACACACACACAATATAAAATTGTTCAGCCATGATAAAGAAGGAAATGTTGCCATTTGTGATAACATGGATGGAACTTGAGGACATTATGCTAAGTGAAATAAGCCAGAGAAAGACAAATACTGTATGATATCACTTATATGTGGAATCTAGCTGAACTCTTAGAGACATTTTTTTTTTACAGTAATAGAAGAAAATTCTAAAATTCATATGGAAACACAGAAGACCACATGTAACCAAATCAATCTTGAGAAAGAACAACAAAACTGGAGGCTTGGGGCACCTGGGTGGCTCAGTAGGTTAAGCATCTGCCCTCGGCTCAGGCCATGATCCCAGGGTCCTGGGACGGAGCCCCACGTTGGGCTCCCTGTTCAGCGGGAGAGTCTGCTTCTCCCCTTCCTTCTGCCCCTTACCCCCATTCATACTTTCTCTCTCTCTCTCTTGCTCACTGTCTCAAATAAATAAAATTTAAAAAAAAAACTGGAGGCTTTATACTCTGATTTCAAAATATATTATAAAGCTACAGTAATCAAAACAGTATGGTACTATTAACATAAAGATAGACATATAGACTAGTAGAACAGAATAGAGAGTTCAGAAACAAATCACCACATATAAGGTCAACTCATCTTCAACAAGGGCCCCCAAGAAAACACAATTGAGAAAGTGTAGTTTCTTAAACATACAGTGATGGAAAACTGGATATCCACATGCAAAAGAATGACATTGGACTCTTACCTTACACCATACACAAAAATCAATTCAAAATGAATTAAAGACTTTAGATGTAAGACCCCAAACTAAAATTTCTAGAAGAACACATAGGGGAAGAGCTTCATGGCATTGATCTTGGCAATGGCTTTTATGGATATGACATCAAAAGCATAGGCAATATAAACAAAAATAAGTGGGACTACATCAAAGTAAAAGGCTTGTGAACAGCAATAGCAATAACAGTGAAAAGGCAGCCTAAGAAATGGAAGAAAATATTTGCAAGTCATATATCTGAAAAGGGGTTAATCTCCAAAACCTCCAAGGAAGTACTAGAACGCAATAGTGAAAGAACTATTAACTATTAATTAAAAATGGTCTAAGAACTTGACCACAACTATATGGCCAATTAATCTTAGACGAGGCAGGAAAGAATATCCAATGGGAAAAAGACAGTCTCTTCAACATATGGTGTTGGGAAAACTGGACCACTTTCTTACACCATATACAAAAATCAATTCAAAATGGATTAGAGACTTAAATATGAAACCTAAAACCATAAAAATCTTAGAAGAGAACACAGGCAGTAACCTCTTTGATATCAGCCATAGCAGCTTTTTTCTAGATATGTCTCTTGAGGCAAGGAAAACAAAAGCAAAACTAAACTATTGAGACTACGTCAAAATAAAAAGCTTCTGCACAGCAAAGGAAACAATCAACAAAACTAAAAGGCAACCTATGGAATGGGAGAAGATATTTTCAAATGACATATCTGATAAAGGGTTAGTATTCAAAATATATAAAGAACTTATGCAACACCAAAAAAAAATTAAATAAACCAATTAAAAAATGGACAGAAGGCATGAACAGACATTTCTCCAAAGAAGACATTGAGATGGCCAACAGACACAAAAAATGCTCATCATCACCTAGACCATCAGGGAAATGCAAATCAAAACTACAATGAGATATCACCTCACACCTGTTAGAATGGTAAAATCAACAACACAAGAAACAAGTGTTTGGGGTAGATGTGGAGAAAAAGGAATCCTATGTACTACTGGTGGGAATGGAAATAGGTGCAGCCACTGTAGAAAACAGTGTGGGGGTTCCTAAAGAAGTTAAAAAGATCTACACTATGATCCAGCAAATGCATTACTGGGTATTTACCCAAAGAATATAAAAACACTAATTCAAAGGGATACATGCATCCCTATGTTTATAGCAACATTATTTACAATAGCCAAGATATAGAAGCAGCCTAAGTGTCCATCTATTGATGAGTGGATAAAGAAGATTGTGTGTGTGTGTGTGTGTGTGTGTGTGTGTGTGTGTATGCACAATGGAATATTATTTAACCATAAAAAATGAAATCTTGCCATTTGCAACAACATGAATGGAGCTAGAGAGGATAATGCTAAGTGAAATAAGTCAAAGACGAATACTATGATTTCACTCATATATGGAATTTAAGAAATCAAAAGAGTAGAAGGAAAAGAGAGAAAGTGAGAAATCAAGAAACAGACCCTATCATAGAGAACAAAATGATGGTTACCAGAGGGGAAGTGGGTGGGGGAATGGGTTAAATAAGTGATAGGGACTAAGGAGTACACTTGTCATGATCAGTGATGTATAGAATTGTTGAATCACTATATTGTACAACTGAAACTAATATAAGACTATGTTAATTGGAATAAAAGTAAAAACTTAAAAAGCCAAAAAAAAAAATGGGATAAGAACTTGAATAGACATTTTTCCAAAGAAAACATAAAAAAAGGCTAACAGGCATATGAAAAAATGCTCATTGTTACTAATCATCAGGGAAATGCAAATCAAAACTATAATGAGTTATCACCTCATTACCTGTCAGGATGGCTATTATCAAAAAGACAAAACACAACAAACAAAGGTTGGCGAGGTTGTGGAGAAACGAACTCTTGCACAGTGTTGGTGGGAATGCAAACGATGCATGGGAAACTATATGGAGATCCCTCAAATACTAAAAATAGAACTATCATATGATCCAACAATCCTACTCTGGGAATTTATCCAAAGAAATTCAATCAGAATCTTATGTAGGTATTAGCACTCTTATGTTCACTGCACCATTAGTCACAATAACCAAGATGTGGAAACAAGCTAAATATACATTGATAGATAAATGGATAAAGAATGTGTGGCATATACATATAAGAATACTATTCAGCCTTAAAAAAGAAGGAAATCTGAAACGTGACAACATGGGTGAACCTTTAAGAACAGAGAAATAAGTGAAGTGAAGCTAAGTGAAATAAGCTAGTCACAGAAAAATTCTACATGATTCTACTCATATGAGGTATCTAAAATAGTCAAACTCATAGAATCAAAGAGTGAAACAGTGGTTACCAGGGAATGGGAGGAAGGGTAAATGGGGAGTTGCTAATCAACATACATATTCAGCTGAACAAGATGAATAAGCTCTAGAGATCTGGTTGTACAATATTGTACTTCTAGTCAATAATGTGTACTTAAAAATTTGTCAAGGAGCACCTGGGTGGCACAGTCAGTTAAGCGTCTGACTCTTGGTTTTGGCTCAGGTAGTGATCTCAGGGTTGTGAGATAAGCCCCAAGTCAGGCTCCGCGCTCAGTGCGGAGTGCGCTTAAGATTCTCTCTCCCTCTACTCAGTGTTATATGCAACTGATGAATCACTAAATTCTACCCCTGAAACTGATAATACACTACATGTTAAGTAAATTGAATTTATTTATTTTTATTTTTTATTATGTTAATCACCATGTTACATCATTAGTTTTTGATGTAGTGTTCCATGATTCATTGTTTACGTATAACACCCAGTGCTCCATGCAGTACATGCCCTCTTTAATACCCATCACCAGGTTAACCCATCCCCCCACCCCCTCCCCTCTAGAACCCTCAGTTTGTTTCTCAGAGTTCATAGTCTCTCATGGTTCATCTCCCCACTCCAATTTTCCCCCTTCGTTCTTCCCTTCGTGCTATCATCATCTTCCTCTTTTTTTTTTTTTTAACATATAATGTATTATTTGTTTCAGGGGTACAGGTCTCTGATTCAACAGTCTTAAACAATTCACAGCACTCACCATAGCACATACCCTCCCCAATGTCTATCATCGAGCCACCCCACCCCTTCCACCCCCACCCCTCCCACCCCCCACCACTTTAAATTCAATTTAAATTAAAAAATTTTTTAAAGAGAGAGGGGAAAAAAAGATTCTCTCGCCCTCTCAAATAAAACTTTTTAAAAAAATTGTCAAGAGAGTAGATCTTATGTTAAGTGTTCTTACCAGAATTTTAAAAAGATTTTATGTATGTATGTATGTATGTTAAAGAGAGTGTGACTGGGGGGAAGGGGCAGAGGGGGAGGGAGAGAGAATCTCAAGCAGACTCCCTGCTAGTCCAACAAGGGACTTGATCTCACGACCCTGAGGTTATGACCTTTGCTAAAATCAAGAGTTGGATGCTTAATCGACTGAACCACCCAGGCACCCCTTACCAGAAATTTTTTTAAGTGAAATAGAAGATAGGCATACTCTGCAACCCAGAGATCCCACTACTAAATATATTCCCTAGTGAATCTTCCCCATGTTATGAAGAGTCATATATAAGAATGTTCACTGCAGCATTATTTGTAAATAGTAAAAACAATGTGAATGATCACCAAGGAAAGAATGTTGTATATGCTGTGGAATACTATACGCCAATTCAAATCAATAAACTAGAGTAATTAGTATGGGTAGATTTAAAAACTTTTTAAAATATTTTTGTAATGTGTAGATTAAAAGTGTTTTTCAAAAAATCTATGGCTCACTTATTTTTATGCACTGCTAGAAAATTGAAGTCTTTTTGTGTCTTTTTCATCCTTAAATGAATTCTCTTTACTGTCTTACCATCTCCTTCCTTTTCATTTGTTAAGAAATAATTTTCTAGCTGTTCTAATAGGAAGAACAATACTTGTTTCCTGGCTTGTTACAAGATTGTATTTCCATTTGCAAATTCGTCATGGTATATTAAAACACAAATGAGGTAGCTATAATCAATGGCAGTGGAACTCTAAAATACAATTACAGTGCTTCACAATTTGACTGGAAATGACAGATTGTAATTTGGATTACAGCATATTACAATTAATGCTAAATTGCCAATAGCGAATACATTTAACCCTCCTTCACACTTGTAATCAGTCAAGCATGAGATAAAGCATATCAGAGAACACAAATCATTACAGAATAAAAAGTACTGGCACTTGCGGAAGAAATAATGCAATATCCATTTCTGTTAAAGTCAACTTTTTTTAATGCTTTTGTTTTGGAATTTAAAAGGCAATTCTCGTGGTAAACCATCTCATCCAGTTCACTCAAAAGAACCTGTTAATTTGAAAGGAAAAAAAGTCCAATATATTTCATGAAAATATTCTTTACAAAGAACTGGATTATAACATATCCTTCTTTACATGGAAAGTTCTTCTACTATTGAAATGTGTTTTCATAAAGAGGATAATAAAAACAAGGCACCTGTGACCAATATTATGTAACCTTTGATTAATAATACTTATCTGCTAATAAATCAAATGTGGTTGTTAGAATGCCTCAGGTAGTTCATTAGGATATGTTTATCCTGAGTCTATACTGAATCACAGAATATTGGAAATTTCCCTTGAGAGTAATAATACTACGCCATTAAACTCATATACCCTCTTTCTAGGATGGTAAATTTCACTTTATGAATTTGAAATTGCATTCCAAGAATGAATTTTTCTCTGTATTGGATTGTGCCTGTTATAAAGGTTATCATTCTACATGCAATTACCCAGAATTGTTCAATATGCAAGCTCAAAACAAGGATTAAGTTAGCCTCTTCATGGTGACAAATGAACAACAGAGTACCATTTAATAAGAAGAATTAATCTATGGTAATACCACAATCTCCTAATAGAATTCATGCTCCTCTCTCTAATTCACTTTCAGAAAGTAATTTAAGGGTTGAAAGAACTGGTTGATAATTAACCTTTTAGAAAGCTTCAAGGAAGAAGGATGGCTTTTTTGATTTTTTTAGTTCTTATTAGTGTCCCATAAAATAACCATTAAGTACTTACTTGGTTTTGCTCTTATGTTCCTTCGAGTGTCTGGATCCAATTACTAGTCATGCCTATAAAATACCAGTAACAGGGACTGTCAATGGCCCAGTATTACTAAAGAGGACTTTAAGCAACCACTGGGGACATTTTGCCTCTCTCAACAGACTAACCTTCATCTTCCCTTGTAGCCTTGCCCCATTTCTCAAGGGTGACCTATTCCATTGGTTCTCAAACCTGGCTGTTAATTAGAACCACCTGAAGAATTTTTAAACTGTCTATGCTCAATCCTTAGCCCTAATTAACATTTCTGGGAATGGGGCCCAGGTATCAGTATGGAAATTCCCCAAGTGATTGGAATCTGCACTCAGTGTTCTATGTCCTCTGTTCTTTCTTTATACTTTCTTCCTTCCTTTTTTTTTTTTTTTTGCTTTTTTTTAGAGAGAGAGAGAGAGCGGGGGTAGGGGCAGAGGGAGAGGGAGAGAGAATCTTAAGCAGGCTCCATGCTCAATATGGAGCTGGTTGTGGGGCTCCATCTTACGACCCTGAGATCATGACCCAAGTGGAAATCAAGAGTTGGAAGCCCAACTGACTGAGCCACCCAGGTGCCCCTCCTTCCTCTGTCTTCCGTTTAAACTTATCATTTTCAAACTTACTTTAGAAGGAGAACTATTTTTTTTATTAGTTAATATACAATGTTATATTAGTTTCAGGTATACCACATAGTGATTCAACAGTTCCATGTAATACTCTGTGCTCATCATAGTAAGTGCACTCTTAATCCCTTCACCTATCTCACCCATTCCTCCCACCCACCTCTCCTCTGGTAACCATCTGTTTGTTCTCTATAGCGTCAGGGTTTTGGTTTGTGTCCTCCAGCTTGTGAGCCTTCTCAGTTTCTATAATCACATGAGCCAATTCCTCTTAATAAATCTACTGATAGATGGATATTGGTCCTGTTTTTTTGGAGACCACTGACTAATACAGTTTCTTTCTTTTTTTTTTTTTTAAGATTTTATTTATTTATTTGACAGAGAGAGACATAGCGAGAGCAGGAACACAAGCAGGGGGAGTGGGAGAGGGAGAAGCAGGCTTCCCGCAGAGCAGGGAGCCCAATGTGGGACTTGATCCCAGGATCCTGGGATCATGACCCGAGCCGAAGGCAGATGCTTAACAACTGAGCCACCCAGGCGCCCACTAATACAGTTTCTTTAGGCAACTTAAATCTCCATTGTTTGCAAAATCATACTAGCTCATTGGAGCTCTAGGACTGCAGAATAGAATTTAAAATCTGCTTTCTCAGGCCTTGGAGTATCTCCAGAAGCATTTGCCGAAAATACAGGAACCATAGTGACTCCCCATGAACCCATGATATTCACACTCCCGTTTGGGCCAGGCTCTGAGCTAACAGGGCTAGTAAAGAGATAGGAGGAACAGTTCCAGTCTTCAAAGTAGCTCCTGGTCTAAAATAGAAGACAGAAAAATAAATAATCACAATTCAGTGTTCATTCATTCAATGCATATTTAGTGAGTGCCTATGATGTTCCAGCATTTTTTTTAGGTGATCAGGATATAGCAATAAACAAAGGAGACAAATTCCTGTTCTCCCTGATTTTACATTCTAACCAGGGAAAACAGATATAAACAAAATAAATAAGTAAAAATTATACTATGTTAGAGGGGATATGAAGTATTGAAAAAGTTATGATTTTAAGGTAGTCAAGAGGCTTTGGGATACAATGGAAAAACATAGGAGAGGCATTTTGAAAACAGTTGAACTTGGTAAAAACAATTTTGTGACATGATGTGGTCAAGTAGAAGATTGCGATAGTTTGAGGAATGAAGGGAAAATAGAAGAACATGGAGGTTCCAGTGTGGACTTTTAATAAATTTGATTATAAAATAAGAAAGAAAAAGAGATGCTCACAATTAAGGGTAGATTTTAAGTGGGAGGTTCTTGATCATGTTTATAATTCTAGAAGAAGGGCCAGTAGAGAGAATGCTGTTCAATATGCTGGTGGGAAAAATGAGATCATCTATTAAAAGATCACCAGGTGGAAGGAGGTGGGATAGAGTTGGTGGGAAATATTAGCCTTGGGTGAAATGACACAAGCAAAATCTGCTGCTAATAGTAATAACTGCTAATATTTATTAAGAATTTACCATCGTGGGGGTGTTCTAAGCATTTTATATGTAATAACTCATTTAATATTCTCAGCAACCTTATAAGGTACATACTAGTATTATCTCTATTCTATAAATGAAAAAGCTCGGCCAAGAAAGTTAAGTAAATTGCCTAAGTCTCACCAGGAAATGCAACATAAACTTTCTAACCCAGGCATCTGGCTTCAGTCTTCAGTCTTCAATCTCAATCCTTATCCTATACTGATAAGTGTAAAAAGAAAGGAGGAGGGAGGGTCAAGCAGTTTGAGTGATGACTTGAATTGTTACAGAGATGGACATTCTAAGGATGGACAAAGGGTTAGGTGTGTTTAGAGAGTGTCAGACTAAATACATAGCCAGAATTTTGAAACAAAGGGGACCATGGAGGTTGTGCACTCTGTTGAGGCCCAGAGGTGTACTAGACTAAGCTCTATCAGAATAGGGATCATGTCCATGCAATACCTAGCACTGGACCTGGTGAATAGCAGGCACTTATTAAAATTTCTGTTAGCTTAAATAAGATAATTGAAGTTAAATATGTGCCTTAGTTAGGTTGGTACTGGGTTGAATGTTACAAAATTACCATTTATATTAGTCTTAATTCTTCTGCAAAGCACTTACCTCTTCCTTATTTCTTCTACCAGGCCCAGTGCCCCCCACCACCCCCAGTCAAGTCAATTTGTTTGCTAAAATTTGCCACTTCCCATTTTCATGTCATTGCATATATCTTCCTCTTAAAATGTCTATTTCACCCTCTTTCAAAGTCCACTATTAATATTATCTACTCTCAAGTATTCTTTTTTTTAAAATTTTTTTTAAAGATTTTATTTATTTATTTGAGAGAGAAAGAATGAGAGATAGAGAGCACGAGAGGGGGAGGGTCAGAGGGAGAAGCAGACCCCCTGCTGAGCAAGGAGCCCGATGCGGGACTCGATCCCAGGACTCCAGGATCATGACCTGAGCCGAAGGCAGTTGCTTAACCAACTGAGCCACCCAGGTGCCCTACTCTCAAGTATTCTTTTTTTTTTTTTTTAGGGTTTTAATCCTTATAATAACACACAGCATAAGAACATAACATTGGAAGAGCAACTGATACCCCAATTATAAAAAAGGGAGATACTGCATTCTCTCAAGTATTCTTAAATGATTAAATCTACCTGTTAATTTTTAACTTTGTGATCCCTTGTGTCATTCTTAAGATGTTTCTTTGCAAAAATGTTCAGTTTTTTAGCAAATTCTCTGTTTATACACTACATTTTTCTTTCTTAAGCTTTATTTATTTTCTGGAATAGGCGATATATTTACATGGCTCCTACTTAAATAAAATACACAAAAAGGTATCCAGTAAGAAGTATGCTTCTCAGGGGTGCCTGGGTGGCTCAGTCAGTTAAGCACCTGCCTTTAACTCAGGTCATGATCCCAGGGTCCTGGGATGGAGCCCCGCATCAGGCTCCCAGCTCCCTGCTCTTAAAATAAAAAGAAAAAGTATGCTTCTCATCCTTTTTCCAATCCAACCCAATTTCTCTCTTCAGAGGCAACCAATATTGTTAGTTTCATGTGTATCTTTTTGGAGATATTCAAGGTCTGTGGAGACAAATATGCATATGGTTACTCTTTTTTTCTTTATCTTTTTCTTTAAAGATTTTATCCATTTATTTGACAGAGAGAGAGAGCACAAGCAGGGGGAGCAGCAGAAGCAGACTCCCCGCTGAGCAGGGAGCCCAATACAGGGCTCAATCCCAGGACCCCCAGGTATCATGACCTGAGCCGAAGGCAGACGCTTATCTGACTGAGCCACCCAGGCGCCCCTCTTTTTTTTCTTTTCAACAACAAAAAAGATCAAGAACAAGGCAAGGATGTCAATTCTAACCACTTCTATTCAACATTGTACTGGGGGTTATAGCCAGTGCAGGAAGGCAAGAAAAAGAAAAACACATGCAAATTAGAAAGAAAGAAATCTCTTTGTCTTTACGGACTGATGACATAATAATGTAAAAAAAATATGTCGGGGCACCTCGATGGTTCAGTAGTTAAGCGTCTGCCTTCGGCTCAGGTCATGATCCCAGGGTCCTGGGATCAAGCCCCACATTGGGCTCCCTGCTTGGCAGGAAGCCTGCTTCTCCCTCCCCCACTCCCCCTGCTTGTGTTCCTGCTCTCACTATCTCTCTCTGTCAAATAAATAAAATCTTTAAAAAAAAAAGTCATCTACAAAGAAGTTATTAGAACTAATAAGTGAGTTCAGCAAAGTTATAGGATGCAAGATCAAGAGACAAATAATTTATTTCTATATGCTAGCAATAAATAATTAGAAATTGAAATTTAAAATACCATTTACAATAACATCAAAAACCATGAAATACTTAGAAGAACATCTGGCAAAAGACCTGTACACTAAACACTAAAACATTGCTGAAAGAAAGAAGACCTAAGTAAATGGACAGCTATACTATCTTTATTGGTTGAAAGATTCAATAGTTTGGTCAACTCTTCCCAAATTGATCTATAGATTCAATGCAATTGCAATCAGCATTCTAGCAAGGTTTTTAAAAATTATTTTTATAGACATTAACAAGCTGATTCTAAAATTCATATACAAATGAGTCTAAAATAGCCAAAAACAATTTTGGAAAAAAACAGAGGTGAAGGACCAATACAACATCAAGACCAACTATGAAGCTGCACTAATCGGTACAGTGTGTTATTGGCATCAGGGTAGACAAATCAATGGAATAGAATGATGTTCGGAAATAGAACCACTCATCTGAGCCTCCTGGGTGGCTCAGTTGGTTAAGCATCTGTCTTCGACTCAGGTCATGATCCCAGGGTCCTGGGATTGAGCCACATGTTGGGCTCCCTGCTCAGCGGAAAGCCTGCTTCTCCCTCTCCCTCTGCTCCCCTGCTCCTGCTCTCTCGCTATCTCAAATAAATAAAATCTTAAAAAAAAAAAACAGAAAGAAATAGAACCACTTATCTGTGGACAACTGACCTTCAACAAAGACGCAAACACAAAGCAATAAAGGAAGTCTTTTCAACAAATAGTGCTGCAGCAAAAAAATAAAATAAAATAAATAAAATAATAATTTCAGTATTTGCCTTGTATCATATTTAAAAAAATAACTCCAAATGAGTCATGGACCTAAAACTATAAAACTTTTAGTAGAATGCATAGGAGAAAATTGTTGTGACCATGAGCTAAGCAAAGAGCTCTTAGAAACAACAGCAAAACACAATCCATAAAGGAAAAGTTGTCAGATTTCATCAGAATTTAACATTTCTCTTTGAAAGACATTAGAGAATGAAAAGATAAGTCAGACCAGGAGGAAATATTTCCAAATCGTATATCTGATAAAGAACCGGTATCCAAAATATATAAAGAAGTCTCAAAACTAAGTAACAACAACAAAAAATCAACAAATATGGGCAAATGATTTAAACACAAAAGTTATACAAAAGTCAAATAAGCACATGAAAAATGCTCAACATCATTTGTCATTAAGGAAATGCAAATTAAAACCACAATGATAAATACATCTATTAGAACGGTTATAACTTTAAAAAATGCCCATATCAAATGTTGGCCAGAATGTGGAAGAACTGAAACTCTCATAGTACTGGTGGGAATATAAAATGGTACAACTAGTTTGGAAAACACCTTGGCAGTTTCTTAAAAAGTTAAACATACACCTACCAAATAATCCAACCATTTTACTCCTAGGTAGTTTATCTAATGGGGGAGAAATAAAAGCATCTGTCTTTACAAAAACTTATATACAAATGTTTCCAAAAGCTTTATTTGTTTTTTTGTTTTTAAAGATTTTATTTTTAGGGGCGCCTGGGTGGCTCAGTCGTTAAGCATCTGCCTTCAGCTCAGGTCATGGTCCCAGGGTCCTGGGATCGAGCCCTGCATCGGGCTCCCTGCTCCGCGGGAAGCCTGCTTCTCCCTCTCCCACTCCCCCTGCTTGTGTTCCTTCACTCACTGTGTCTCTCTGTCAAATAAATAAATAAAATATTTTAAAAAAAGATTTTTAAGTAATCCCCACACCCAACGCGAGGCTCAAACTCACAACCCTAAGTTCAAGAGTCGCACACTCCACCTACTGAGTCAGTCAGCCACCCTTATAGAAGCTTTATTTGTAATAGCCACAAAAGGAAAACAACCCAAATGTCTACCAACAAGTGAATGAATAAACAAAAAGAAGTATATCCATACAAAGGGATAGCAATAAAAAGGAATGAGCTATTAATAAACACAACAACGTGGATGAATCTTAACATAATTATGTAGAAAGAAGTCAGACTCAAAAGTATACACACTCTGATTCCATTTATATAAAATTCTAGAAAATTCAAAGTACTATAAAGGGGGGATAGGAGGAAGGGATTACAAAGAAGCATAAGAAGACTTTTTTGGGGTGATGGGTATATTCATTATTTTGACTGTGATGATGGTTTCATGGGTCAAACTTGTCAAACTGCACACTTCAAATATGTGTGCTTTATTTTATGTCTGTTATACTTCAACAAAGCTAATTAATTTCTTTTAAAGCAGTATATACAGTTCTGCTCCCTGGCCTTTTTTTTTTTTTAAACTTGATATGCCTTTTAATTGTTTCTTTTAAATATACAAAGCTTTCTCATTCTTTTTTATCTACCTAGGATTCTATTATATACATGCACTATATTTGATTTTATGATTCTACTGATGTCAGTTGACAAACAATACATTGAAAAACCTTGTACAAACTCATTACTTTCAGATACAAGCATATCTATAGAATATATTCTTCAAAGTAAAACTGAGAGGTCAAAAGAAAATACATTTACAGTTCTGATTGCCATTGCCAAATTGATCAGTTTTCAATTCAGGAAACAGAAGCCATTCTAGAGATCTTAAACAGGAAGGTACTTGTTATAGGGACTCTGGAACTTAAAAGGTCATTGAAAGGGCTGAAAGAGCAGGGTTTAGGAATATAGGTTGAGCCTCCCAGAATGAATCCCACCATGATACAGAACTGAGCTACTGGGGTCTACGACCTCTGGAGTCGTGGAGCCATGCTAGAAGCCAGAGACCACCACCACCTTCCCTCACTGCTGGGAAACTGGAGAAAGAAGATCTGATTCCACAATCCAGGGATTAAAATGTCATTTTAAGAAGCTGGTGCCACCATCACTACTTCTGCATATTCAGGAAGTTGGAGGATAGACCTTTGATCACTGCTGCATGGAAACATGTTTCCCACAATCTTGCAACATTCAAGAACCTCAAAAAGATGGCCTCTGCCTCATTTCTCTTTTCAAATCATGCAGGGAACAAATAATTGGGAAAATCTAATCAGCTTCCAGAACAGTAGTTGCACAAACAAATCTGGGAAATGTATGTATTTTCCAACATCTCTAACTAGGAAGAAAAATTGGTGGTTGAAAGAATAAATCTAGGATAGCACACCATTTTTAGTGGTTGTTCTAATTTACACCTCTACAAGCAAAAATACTTGTTCCCCAATTCTTATCAATATCTAGGATTTAACACAATGTCTTACAAAATTTAAAAAAATTCTCCTTGATCAAAAAAAATAGGTTAAAAACTTGTATTTCAGTATAGTTTTTATTTTGTACTTCTCTTAACAGTGAAGCTGAACTTTTACTTTCAATTCGTGTCATTTATATCCTTTTTTGTGAAAACTTTATAGTTTTGGATCTTTTTCCTTTTGGATTGTTAAATTTTTTCCTTATTAAATTCTAGGACTTCTTCATATATTAAGCAATGCATGATGTGATTTGCAAAATTTTTTTCCAAATCTGTAATTTCTCTTTGCTCCTGGTGGTTTCTGAGATGAAGAATTTATATTATCATTATATATTATACATCATTATAAATTTATACTGAATACCTTTTTTATTGTTTCTGGATTTTATACGACATTTAGAAAAGTCTTCACCACCCTAAAATCTTTTAAGATTCTCCTATGATTTCTTTAAGTACTTTAAACATTTCAGTTTAAAACTGGATTTTATTTTGGTATGAGGTATGACTCCAACTTTTATTTTTTCCTGCAAATAGCTACCCAGGTGTCCTAATTCCTTTCAATGAACAAGTCATATTTTCCTCACTGAATTAAATGTCATCTTTATCTTGTGCTAAATTCCCATATTTGAGTCTATTTTAGACCTATTTTATTCTAATGATCTGTCTAGTCATATGCCAGTACCAAAGTGTTTTAGTTTCTGCAGTTTTCTATTTTTAAAATTTGTAAGACTAGTCTGTCCTCACTGCTTTTTTAAGAGCTTTCCTAGCTAGTCTTATTTCTTTTTCATTGGAACTTTGGAGTCAGCTTTCTAGTTTTAGAAAATCCTGATATTTTCGGAGGGGGAGATGAACCATGAGAGACGATGGACTCTGAAAAACAAACTGAGGGTTCTAGAGGGGAGGGGGGTGGGGGATGGGTTAGCCTGGTGATGGGTATTAAAGAGGGCACGTTCTGCATGGAGCACTGAGTGTTATATGCAAACAATGAATCATGGAATACTACATCAAAAACTAATGATGTAATGTATGGTGATTAACATAATAAAAACATGAAAAAAAAGAAAATCCTGATATTTTTATTGAGATTGCATGAAATTTATAGATTAACTTACAAAGAACTGGCATGTAGATGTTGGTAAGTCTTCCTATCCAAGAATATGATATACCTCTCCATGTGTTTGTGCTTTCTTTTCAGGAGAAACAAAGCTTTCTTTCTGTGGTCTTGCATACTGTTTATTCCTAGTTATTCTTTTCTCCTTCGTTCTTTATTTTTTTTAAAGATCTTATTTATTTATTTTATTTGAGAGCGAGAAAGGAGAGAGCAAGCAGGGGGAGGGGCAGAGGGAGAGAGAATCTCAAAAGGGCTCTGCACAGAGCCTGGAGCCCCATGCTGGGCTTGATCCCATGACCCTGATTATCACCGACCTGAGCTGAAACCAAGAGTGGACGCTTAACCACCTAAGCCACCCAGGTGCCCCTCCTTTGTTCTTACTTTATTTTTTTTAAAGATTTTATTTATTTATTTGTCAGGAAGATCACAAACAGGGGGAGCGGCAGATGGAGAAGCAGGCTCCCCAGTAAGCAAGGAGCTCGATATGGGACTCCATCCCAGAACCCTGAGATCATGACCTGAGCTGAAAGCTTAACTGACTGAGCCATCCAGGTGTCCCCTTTGTTCTTACTTTAAAAGGAGCTTTTTCTTCCATTATATCTTCTAATTGACTGTTGTTTATATAAATAAAAGCTTTTAATTTCTATGACTAATTTTGTACCCAGTGACTTTATTAATTTTAAGATACATTCAGTTGACTCTTAAGCTTTGCACTATCTTCTACAAATACTAACTTTACTTCCTTCATTTTTAATGTCTCTAAATTCTCTTGCATCTGTTAGATAATTCTCCCCTAGGTTTTTAAGTTCCTTGAGGACATGAATTATAGTAGTACATTTTGTATATCTTTCAGAGACCAGTAAGATGCTCTACATAGAATGTTAGGAAAACAGAAACACAAAGTGCCTGCTAAATTCCGAATCTGCTTATTTATTCATATCCTTTTGTCAAGTCCCCACTCATAAAAGAACCCAAAACTGAAAACCTTTTGAAGTGTCACATATATATTTTGCAACAAAGTAGGCCTTTTGGCTACAAGTTTTTTCTTGGATTTACATATGAAATCGCAGGCAAAATCTAAAATTTTTAGGTTCAGTTTTGCTTAAACATTATTGGTGAAATTCATACATTGTCTATAGCACTTTTCCTAAACCCATGTATAATTTCACTTAAAAACTACATATATTAGGGGCGCTTGGGTGGCTCAGTTGGTTAAGCATCCCACTCTTGGCTTCGACTCAGATCGTCTCAGGGTGGTGGGATCAAGCCCTGTATGGACTCCATGCTCAGTGGGAGTTTGCTTGAGATTCTCTCCCTCTTCCTCCTCCCTGCCCCTCCCCCTGCTCCCACTCTCAATCTCTCTAAAATTAATAAAGAAATAAAATCTTAAAAAAAAAACTACATATGTTAGGTGAAATGTGAGGGGGGCGGATAGAATGGCCATTAAGGCTTAAAATCAAATGCATGAAACAGAAGACTGAATTCTATACACTATACAAGAAAATCAGTCTTCAGGTGCCTGGGTGGCTCAGTCAGTAAAGCAGCTGACTCTTGGCTTAGGGTCAGGTCATGATCTCAGGGTCCTGAGATCAAGCCCTGCATTGGGCTCCATACTCAGCACAGAGCCTGCTTGTCCATCTCCCTCTGCTCCTCACCGCGGTCTCTGTCTCTGTCTCTCTCTCTCTCGAATAAATAATCTTAAAAAAAGAAAAATCAGTCTTCTTACTTCATAGGTAAGAATCTTATGTTAAAATATTTCCAAATCATACCAGTTACCCACATAGAAAGGATCAATCAGTCATGTGTGCATCTTAAAAATACTACATCAGAACCAAAGTTCCTGAGGCTCCTGAGTGGCTCAGTTGGTTAAGCACCCAACTCTAGATTTTGGCTCAGGTTGTGATCTCAGGGGCGTGAGATTGAGCCCTGCATCGGGCTATGACCTCAGTGTGGAGTCTACTTGTCCCTCTCCCTCTGCTCCTCACCCTGCTCTCTCTGTCAAATAAATAAATAAATAAAATCTTTAAAAAGTAAAAAAAAGAACAGAAATTCCACTTGATAAAGCAAATGTTTCTTCCCCAGGCCATTTTCAAGTGTGGTAAAAAGAATTCTAAGTTCTAAATTAAACTATTATAAGGTGCAGAAAACAACAGTGTGATACAGTGAAATAAGATAAAAATTCAGGAAGTACAGATAAATAGCAGCTCTTAAAACTGCCCAGCCAAATGGAAAAATATTTGTAGACTTTCCTCACAGAGCCATGATACACTCTCCCCCAGCCTAACTCTAAAGCTTTTCTCAAACATCATAAGGTTCTTTCTCTAATAACTAAATCTTCCTTGTACCTTATATTGGACCTCATATCCCTTGGATCTTATATTGACTGTATCCGCCACACCCCAATTTTCAAAAACTGAGGCATAAATTTTCAAATGTGCTAGTTTTTAAGATTACCATTACCATCAAAGACCATCAAAGGCAGATACAGAGATTAAAGATCTAACCAATGACTTTGTAACACCAGCACGTGAATCTTAACCATAATACTTACGTAAGTGCAATTAGTTTCAATTATTTATTATTCAGATAAATAAATGTCTACCTACAAGGCTAATCAGTCTAAGTGACAACCTGAGATCATGACTCAAGGTTAGTTTACATTTTGTCTCTTTTCCTGTCCATTCACTGCTTAGTTCTCACCTGGGGTGCCCCATTAAGCACATGCAGAGGCTCCATTTAGCATTTCTTGGTGAGTATGTACCTAAAGATGGCATAAAAATTCATGTGAGTTAATATGGTAAGTGTAATGATTTGCTTTGAATATCCCATCAAATGTATTGAATTAATAAGTAAACTGGCACATGCGATTTTTAATTGCAAAGTAGCCAGAAAACAAAAACAGCCAAAATCATCTTGAGAAACTGAAGCTAAAAACTTAATATATATATATATGTTAAAAATTTCTATTAGAGGTTATGAATTTGGGGACACTAACTTATATTGTTTTCAACACTAAGGCAGAAAGGGTGGTGAACAGCTCAAGTTTTCTAGTTCAAGTTTTTCCAAAAGATAACAGGCAGTGCCCGAGTCAGCTTCAAAAAAACAGAGCAAAGATGGTAAGGGAATTCAAGAACAGCTTTAGCAAAAATTGTGGCATATGAAAAATTTAGAATTCACCATACAAATGCCAAGTATCTGGGAGATTCTGTGTAATTTACTAATCACAAAGAAAGGCAGAATTTAGGGTGAGGGCTACTGACTGAAAAAGATATTAGTTAAACTTAGTGAATACAGGTTGTACAACCTATCTGTCTCAATCTTCCCTAGTGATGTTAAAACCGACCTTAAATACTAATACCGCATGTCAAGTACGTTCAATTAAAAATGAATTGATTTTAAAAAATCCTGACTTAAAATAATGTCAGCATAAATCATTATTAGGCTAAGGATATCCCCAAATCTCCCTATAATCATTAAATACAACATTTTTTTTAAAGCCATGCTTAGCTTAAAGCTTCTTTCTTTTTTTTTCCTTCCTTCCTCACTTCCTTTCCTCCTTCCTTCCTTCTTTTTAAGCACCACTACAGATACTGTGTTCCTTTGACAATATATATTTTCTAGAATATCTTTTGAAAAGATTATTTATTTATCTGAGAGATGGGGGGCAGAGGGAGAGAGAGAATCTCAAGCAGACTCCATGCTGAGTACGGAGCCCCACACGTCCTTGATCCCACATCCTGAGATCAAAAATCAAGAGTCAGATGCTCACCTCACTGAGCCACCCAGGCGCCCCCCGACAATATGTTTTTAAAAGGCTGTTTTTGGATTCTTGGCTTTTAATATTCTGAATCACAAATCTTGCCAATTTTTCTTTCTCTAATTAAAGCCACCCATATCCCTATGATTCACTGTCGATAAAAAGGGACAAATAATTTACTTACCAGATTGAATGAAGCTCTCAATCAACACCACTCTTAAGATTTAGCTCTTCATTCTGCATTTAAGGAAATGCCTAAGTTTTTAGAATCATATCCTTGGCAAACATTCCATAGATGAGAATTTCTTATACATGATTATTTTGCAAATCATTCTATATCCAGTTAATAATCTTTTAAATGTTTGACTGGAAGAGGCAGCGGCACAGCTTTGGTTCTGGCAAGGCAGTGGACTAATTGTTGGGGAATTAGGACTGCCAAATGTCAGCCTCAAAGCGACACACCAAAGAGAAATAATCAGTAAGTTAACAGTGCCCCATCTGACCATCTTCAATAAAGTTCCTCCAAAATTACGTCCTTCATAAATAAATTCCCTGTGCCACTAATGTTGGCCTTAAAATCTTTGAAGGGGAGAAACTACCACGCCAATTCTTCTTAAACATTTTCAGGTTTTAAAATACTAATATGGGATTAGGTTGTGGCAGGGGGGAGCTATTATTGGAAAGCTTTGAACAAGATGAATAATTTTGTCACCCAGGAAATAGCAAAAAGTCCTCAAAGTATCTTGTCCTTGCTATACAGTTTTTCTTTCACAGGGCTTTACATTTTGAGGAACTGTCACTAGATCATTAAAACTGTTCACCTTTTGGGGCACCTGGGTGGCTCAGTCATTAAGCACCTGTCTTCAGTTCAGGTCATGTTCCCAGGGTCCTGGAATTGTCTCCCGCATCAGAATTCTTGCTCAGAAGGGAACCTGCTGCTCCCCCTGCTTCTGCTGACAAATGAATAAATAAAATCTTAAAAAAAAAAAAGAATTCACCTTTTGTGAATGAGCGCAGATGAATTAATACAGATGAATGTTGGGGCGCCTGGGTGGCTCAGTTGGTTAAGCGACTGCCTTCGGCTCAGGTCATGATCCTGGAGTCCCGGGATCGAGTCCCGCATCGGGCTCCCTGCTCAGCAGGGAGTCTGCTTCTCCCTCTGACCCTCTTCCCTCTCGTGCTCTCTCTCATTCTCTCTCTCTCAAATAAATAAATAAACTCTTAAAAAAAATACAGATGAATGTTACTTTTTTTTTATTTGAGAGAGAGAGTGACAGAGAACATGAGAGTGGGGAGGGTCAGAGGGAGAAACAGGCTCCCCGCTGAGCAGGGAGCCTGATGCGGAACTTGACCCCGGGCCTCTGGGATCATGACCTGAGCCGAACGCAGTCGCTTAACCAACTGAGCCACTCAGGCGCCCCCTGAATGTTACTTCTTGACAACTGGTTTATGAAATAGTTATTTAAAAACTGATTTCACTCTATTTTCTCCCAAAAAGGGCCCTGATAATTTGAGTTAACAATATACTGTAATATCAAAAATATCCTTAAAGTGCATTGGAAAGATAATCAGAAAATTCAGATATTCATTAAGCTTTCTGGCTTAATCTTTCTGGTCTATGTCTTCAATTTCAGGTAGGAAAAAGGGGACTCACTTCCCATTTGAAAAGTGTATTTAGAAATACATAAATTAGGGACCCTGGCTGGCCCAGTTGGTAGAACATGTGACTCTTGATTCTAGAGTTGAGTTCAAGCCCCATGTAGAGCCTACATAAAAAAAAAAAAATTAACTAGGGCGCCTGGGTGGCTCAGTTGGTTAAGCAACTGCTTTCGGCTCAGGTCATGATCCTGGAGTCCCAGGATCGAGTCCCACATCGGCCTCCCTGCTCAGCGGGGAGTCTGCTTCTCCCTCTGACCCTCTTCCCTCTCGTGCTCTCTATCTCTCATTCTCTCTCTCTCAAATAAATAAATAAAATCTTTAAAAAAAAATTAACTATACAAATTATACTATGATACACTCTCCAAATGGGCCTACTATGATTTAGGAATGGATTGTATCCTGGGTTATTATCTGATGACAAGACATCTGTCAAAAACAAAGAAAATAATACCATTGCTTTTTAAAATGCATTTTTTTCCTAGGTTAAAAAAAGCAGCTAAGCAAAAAGCATGTTTCTTCACTACTACAAAAATCTGGAGAAGCAATTTGGCTTAAGGATCACTTAATTGTCCCCTTGAAGCTAGAAAACAAGTTATTCTATTTTAACTTGGTTTGAAAATGTATTATTTGCAAGACTCAAAATCATTCTGTCCGGCTTTACCTCAAATTCATGATCAGCTCCAACTACTGTCATTCTAATTACCTCACCTCAAAAATTTACGTGTATATATTTGATCAAATATACAATGTGAACACCTGTGCTCAGTCAACCTCATATATACAGATAAACTACTTACATCCTGGACTATACGCAACGGTCATCTGTTCCCCATCTCTAAGCTCTAACTACAAAGGAAGCTGGTTCCCCTGCTGTATGTGCACTGGGCACAGAGCAGGTACTCAATAAATGAGTGAAACAGATAGTCATGATGAGCAGAATGTTTTAAATTTCTTAAAAGACCACCCAGAAACAATTAACAAAATCATGTAAACTTGTGCTTAATTTCCCCTCTGAATTATTTTCATTAAAAGTCAAATATGAACATATTTGTTGTTCTGGGGCAAGCACAGCTACCTTTGTGTCAAGGCACTCACATGCTAAGCTATAGCCTTAACAGTGAGAAATATCTATAAAGTAACTGTGGGGGACAACTGCAATGCACAAGTAGAATATGCCAAGAATGAGGCCAACTCAGAATTATGTCACAGGTAGTAGAGCACACTACCCTATTTCCATATGGTATAGAAATCAATGATTTGACTTTCCCAGAATGCTAGTTACTCTTTAAGCTTAATTTATGATAAACATAAAACATATTAAGAATCAAGTAATTTCCAGTTCAAGAACTGTCACCACTGATATAACTTTCTTTAAAGAAGTATGATTCTGGTTTGTTCTTGGTAAATTGGTCAGTTGACTGAAGATGGAATCTGAATAGGGTTGAAGTTGATTTCAGGGAACTGAAAATTCATAAAGGACAAATATAAATAAAAACATTTATATATGAGAGATACAGACACACACCATTAACAATGGTTATCTCTTAAGAAGGATAGGGATGTGGGATGTTGGGGGACGGGAAACCTTTTGAAAAGGGACTTTTTATTTTTTCATTAAAGGCACCGACCAACTACAAGTTTTAATTTTTGGCAACATGAAATCCTGTTATGTAACAACTCCGGAATTGTATAAAGACTTTAGTTTACCCTGTATGCTTTCCCTATCAGCTATTCCTCCCCTTTTTCCTTCTCCCCTCAAATAAAAACCTATTCTGAATAAAGAATCTGCTAAATTCTTGAATTGTATATATTAATCAGTCAATAGTAGGCCAAAAGTAATGTACTTCAAATGAATTATAAGCAGATGTCTTTCTAATATCCTGATTTACATGCTTAAGGGAGACCCTGATTCTGTCTAAGCACTGGCTTGCACTTAAATTCTATGATTCTAATGAAATCCACCTAAATGACAAGATTCCTTTTGGGAAGGTTTCATGGAGAGTCAGAAGTTATTTTGAAAGGCAACCACCCCAAAGAGATGTGGGAGAAAATAAAAAGAAAGTCTGCATATACTGACATAACAGTTCCTAGACATGATGGTAAGAGAAAAAAGCAGTTGCAAAACATTCGCATAGTAAGACAGAATTTATGTATGTAAAAATTTAAAACCCATAAAACTATGTATTTCTATAGGTAAATATATGTATATAAATGCACAGCAAAAAGGTAATTGAAGAGTATATACTACAGAGCAATATTTTCCATCTGGGAGGGGAGTACTTTTTATTCTTTTTCCTAGAATATATGCTCAGATAATTAAATACAAAGTGAAGAACTTTTACATTTCTAGGAAGTACTACATATGATGATTCCTTAAAATAGTTTGCTACCGAAGATTCAGTTTAGCAAATACCACTGTTGTCTATATTTCAACATTACCATATTTTATCCCTGCTGTCCCTCACCTTTCTCTCATTGGTCTACATAGGCTCAAATTTAAGGAAGTCATTTTAGCTTTTTCTTGAGTATTTGATAATGAAGAGCTGATAACAGTTGTCAGAAGTATCAAAATCAAGGTGAGAACTGATACAATGGGAATGAAGGTAGGCAGGTTCATCTTTTGGCTTTAATGTGATGCATTTGGTATCAGCAGGCCTCTGAAGAGGACAAGATGCTTTAAGAGTATGATTCTTACTGGGTGTGCTGTGTAACATCAACTTGCCATGTTCATTTATGTACTGCAGAGAAAAAGTTGTGGCAGCAAGGTTAACATATCAAAGCACACTCAGCTTCTCAGAAGAGAGATGGTATCTAAGTCCCAGAGAGCACAAGCAGTGCTAAAAGTCTATCAAATTAAAGTGATATTTGTTTAGAAGCAAAGCATTGTTGCTTGAAATTGGAAACTCTTAAGAGTATTCTAAATTGTTTTCATTACATATGATTAATGCTGAAATACTTGCATTTAGGAAAATATGCTCAGAATTCTAATTTGTTTCCTTTGAAAAGGGAAAAGCCATCAAAGTCAAACATTTGTATAACATAAACTTTGGTCCACAACACCAAATATATTACTGTTTTTGTTAACTGAAAATTACAGAACAGCAACATACTAGAATCAATGCCTATTATGAAATCAAGTAAATGTATGTATTCAATGAATCCCAGCTTTTAGTTATTAAAATCTAGGTAACACATTTTGTAATTTAGAAAAGAAAAGAGATCTACTTAGTCTCTGTATCTCCAGACATTATTATAAGGCTCCTGCTGGTTGCAACCATCTATACCCTTTCATAGAAGAACTCAACATCTTCAATAGTCACAGTATGTAGTCCCTCTCTGCCAAACTGCATCTATAAAGAAAACTATAATGGCAAACAGAAGTCAAAAGATGAATTTCAAAAGTTAAAGGCACAGATCAAACCACTTCTGGAGATAATGTAAGTGGTAATTATAAGGGTAAATTCTATTTGGAGATAACATCCATGATCTAGACTCCTTGTAGCATTTATAATATAGAAAATTGCAAATTACATTAAAAGACATAGTATCACAATTCATTTTTTATATGTTGCAAATATTTGGCACAATGCATAAATTGCCTTATTTAGAAATGATTTGATAATGTATTTTCAAAACAATTATAAAAATGTCAGGTTGTAGAGTTTCATAACTACCTGATTTCCATTCCCTCCTCACTAGCCTCCTTTCACGTGTCCCAAATTTTATCTTTTCTTACTGAAAACCTGTATCATTATTTCTTAATTTAATGCCAAATAAAAAGTAATCACTAATAATATACGGCTAGTACTAAAAAAACAAACAAACAAAACAAACAAACCCCATCAATTTAGCTGTAACAGCCATAGCTTTAGGGTATTTTCAGGAGCTATCCCCAGAACAAAACAAATTCAAACACTCATATTTCATACAATAACGTGATGCTTTTTTTCAGACTGCTGTTTACCCCAAGACTGTTGCAATATACATTTTTAAAAACAGTATTTTCCTCTATAATCACAAAGCAAAACAAGATGCAGAATACCCATCACCATTACAGAAACAATGATTGTGTACTTTTAACATAATATTCAGGTATTTTTAATGACTATCTTATACCAATTTTTAATTATATATACTAAACGTATACACTTACTAGTTGAAAAATATATGGGTTCTACCTACCACTTTTAATACACAATACAGTAACTTGTGTCTTCCTCCTAACAGCACAATTTATAAGGACAAGAACACAAAAGATATGTTAGAGAGGTGAAGAAAGTATCAGAGAAGTTTCCTCAGCCTTAGTTTACCCCCTCTTGACCTCTCCTTTATGCACATACGGCAACCAGCTGGTCCTCTTTCATTCCTCTTTTATCCTATTCCTACCTAAAGGCCTCTCAGGCCTCAGGACAAGGACAAATATGCTATTTTACTTATTGTTGCTAATGAATTAGCTTAAATTATAGGTCAAAAAAAGAAGAAATGCTTGAGGTTAGGAAAGATACACAGAAACCAAGGGAGAGTAAAGGAAAAAAAGTATGGAGAGTGGTTTTATCCCATCAATAATTACCTGGCGACTCCGGAGCAGAGGTTCCTGTCTGGACTTAGTATCACTAATATAGGGTCAAAAATCAAGAGTACAACTCTCCAATTATCAGGCTTTAAGACTTTACTTTTTGGAATAAAGCTCAATTTCATCTCTAATTAGTATAAAAAATATTTCACTCCAAAGAAGAGCTTATTTCCCATGTGCATGTATACTAGTAGAAATGGCAAGGCTTTCTTTACTACGTGTTAGAACCAAGGGGACAGAAACAATCTTTCCTGTATTTGTACTCATGATTCCCCTTGTCTCCCCTGCTGCCCTGCATAAACACAAACTTCACAGGACACTGAGAGATTATACAGAGTACAATCATCTGATTAAAAAAAAAAACAAAACAATTTTAGCTTATCTCCCTGATTTTTCCCACCCTACCCTCCCCAAACACACACAACGGAGATCAGTGCGTTGAGTTTAGCAAGGAGAGTAACTAAAGAAGGTAAAGTGAGGGCTCACAGAACACTTAATACTAAGTTAAAATTCTAGCATCATAACATCTAGGTGTCAATTCAACTTTAAACCCATTTGGGAAAGTTTAAGCTATTAACTTAAAAATATGGTAGTACTTCTTTAGTAACTGTAACCTCTTTATATCCTCTTAATTGCTCATGCTAACAACTTTATTGCATACTACTGCCTCTTATAAGAAGTAAATCCAGGGACCATTCCATTTTATCTTAGACATAACATTTACTAGTTTTCCAAGCATGACAGAAATGGAAAAATATATATATATTAGAACAAGAACAATTTATGTTAATCTCCACAATTTGTGATCCTTCTGTGAGCAGTGTCTGATTCTATTAAAATTAACAAATTTAAGTTCAGTCCTATGCTTAAGGAAAAAAAACCCTCTAATGAGACTAATTTACAAAGTATACAAGAATAAAATTTTATAATAAATCTTTCCAGTGTTCGCTATAACCACATTACATGAAATGTTTCCCTTCACAGAAACTCAGGACAACTCATAAAATGGAACAAACTTTTCTGTGTTCGTCTCCGGCAAGCAATGAACAAATACAATTTGCTCACAAAGGGTTTAACAGTGCTGCCCCAGGAGAATAAACTACCCACTAACATGCTGTATGAATGAGTCTTGGCGAGTGGCAACTCTCTGGGACCTCCTCCTCTCTTCTCATGCCAGTGAACCCACCTTACATAAAGTCTGAGAGAAAACTAAAACCATTGCAGAAGTGAAACTCAGCATGCTCCACTCAAATACTTCTAAGGTAACCACTCCAAAGCAAAATCAGCAGAATTCATCTCTTTTATCCAAAAAAATCCCCCCCAAACAAAAAAACAAAAAAACCCCCAACAAACCAAAAGGCAAATGCTGTTGTTCAATCATCAGAAAGACTTACAGAGGCAAAAAATATGACAACAGCAATAATTCAAGTAAAGTATATGTGAAAATTTAAACACGCCACTTTCAAGTTAAGACAAAAGTGAAGGGGAGCTATGATCTTTATATCAGAGTCAAAAAGCTTAGGCATTATCACCAAATGTTAATTCACTTTACAGTCATCAATGAGACTATTGTATATATTTTTGCACCTTGCGCTTGTAAAAGCAGATAAAATATTTAATATGTAATTTTACAATGTATTTTACCAGCTCAGCATACAGGTTGTATATAGATTATATCAAAGTAGTAGACAGTTAAGGGGCCTGTGCAAACCCTGCAAAAATAGTACTTCAGGTATCTGCTAATGAAGAAAAAAAGAAACAAAAACAGTTTGCTATTTTCTGGAAGTGATACAATTCAAACTACCACAAAATACAAAGGGCTGCAAAAATGTATACCATTCCAACAACATATATAAGTTATTAAATAAAGATCTGATTTAAAAGAATATAAATGAAGCCTTTAAGTAGGTCTTTTCTACATGCATATTATTCCCTATTAAAGAAAAAAATATGTAAAAAGGCCATTGGTAATTGCTTTGTTAACATTTGTAGAAAAATGCCAATTCTCTGGTCACAAACTCCACTAAGTTTAGCACTTAAGGTCTCTGCAGTGTTATAAACATAATTTAAAATACTGTTAATTCTATAATTCCATTGGTAAAATAATGTGACTTGGAATATGGCAGTCTTCATGTTGAGGGCAATGATCCACAGTTTGTTTAACTTCTTAAGTGTGAACAGTTATCCAGAAGAACAGCACCCTCCACCACCGCTCTGGGCTTGAGGTTCATCATCAATAATCTGTACACCTCGCCTTGCAGATCCTGGTTGACTGGAGCCATTGCCTTTTGCTCTCTCATCCACTTGTGCTGTTTCTATCATTCCTAAGAGAGGGAGAAAACAGAAATTATTTAGGACCGCAACCTATGAGTTTTCTCTATAATTTCAGTATACCACCATGATAGCCATTTCTGACTTTCAACAAATAAGTTAACAAAATATAATAAACATTTTGTCAGCTAAGTAGCTTTTCCTGCAAGTTATAAATAGTTAATAGCAACTGTATTTGTCCAGTTGCATCATGGCCACAGTGACATCAACAGAGAAAAAAGTTTTTGCTTTGAACGAATGACTGTATACAAGTATAATCCTTAAGATTTTCCAAATATACTTAGCAACATGTCAAAGAAGTTCAAATTATTCCATGTGCAACTAATATTTAGGGAATAAGATTTATTCTACAATGGTAATGTAATACTTTTAAGCAAATACTATTTGAAAGACTGAAAGAGTTTAAGATGAGGGAGGAAGAACAAAGCTGGAGGACTCATGCTATTTGACTTAAAGATATAGCAGAAAGTTACTCCAATAAAGAGTGAGATACTGGTGAAAGGAGAGCTCTAAAGATCAATGAAAGTAATAATACACTATATATGTTAATTAATTGAATTTAAATAAAAAATAAAGATCAATGGAACATTGTCCAGAAACAGACCCCCCATATATGGTCACTTGATTTTTGATGTATGTACCAAGATTATTTAATGAAAAAAGAATAACCTTTTCAAGAAACAGTATTAGAACTGGACATTTACATGTAAAAAATAAACCTTGATCTATCTATATCTCTCACCATATATAAAAATTAAAAAATGAATTATGGACCTAACCAGAAATTTCTAGAAGAAAACATAGGAGGAAATCTCTGTAGGAAAAAAATCTTTGTGACTCTGAATTAGGCAAAGATTTCTCATATAAGACACAAAAAAATGAATCATAAAGAAAAACTGACAAAATCAGACCTTATTAAAATTTAGAACTTCTGCTCTGAAAGACACAGTTAAAAAATGAAAATAGAAGACACAGATCAGGAGTAAATAGTCACAAAATACGTATCTGAAAAGATGAAGAAAGAAAAGAGGGAGTCCTTAGAACAATAATTCTTAAACTTGGGTTCAGAGACCCAATGAACAATAGTTTCCAAATTTAGGTGTACAGGAAAATCCAGTATAAGAAAACACCACAAATTCTAATTTCTACTTATTGTTCCTTAATCTTTCAAAATGTCTAGTTTTTCATGTTTTATAAAAATGTACAAAATATATTAGTATTTGTATATGTTCTATACTTTTTAAATATACATGGGAAATACTCAAATTATTTTCTATAAAGATGTGAGATTTAGGGGCATCTGGGTGGCTTAGTCAGTTAAGTGTCCCCTTCTTGATTTTGGCTAAGGTCATGATCTCAGGGCTGTAAGACTGAGCCCTGTATTGGGCTCCATGCTCAGTGCAGAGTCTGCTTGGGATTCTCTCTCTCCCTCTCCCTTCGCCCCTCCCCACCGCTCGTGGGTTCATGCACCCTCTCTCTCGCTCTCTCTCCAGTAATAAATAAAATCTTTAAAAAAAAAAGTGAGATTTATAACATTTCTAAGCTACAGATCTAGAACCCTGGTACTCAAAGTATGGTCTGAGGACCAGAAAAGTATCACCACATGGGTGCCTGTTAGAAATGAAAAGCTGAGGCCCACACCAGACCCACTCTATCAAATATACATTTTAACAAGATCTCCAAGTGACTGATAGGTATGTACAAGCAGTGAAAATAGAAATAAATTCTCAAATTTCAGTGTGCATCACAATCATATGGAAGGACTGTTAAAACAGATTCTAGGCACCACCTCCAGAGGTTTTGATTCAGTTGGTTTGGGTTGGGCACAAGAATCTGCATTTCTAATACATTCTCAAGTGATGCTGATGCTGCTGATCAGGGGACCTCACGTGGAGAATTAAAGCTCTACAAGAATTATGAATGATCTTCAGGTTTTTGTAAAACTGAAATTTACTCCAAAGTTTGTGTATATGTACATTTTCCTAGAGACAAAATACACAGTTTGATCAAATTCTCAGAAGAGTGTGAGGTCCATAAATTCAAGGAATATAATTTGTATAGAACCATAAAAGACCCTGAATAGCCAAAACAATGTTGAGATGAAGAACAAACCTAGAGGCATCACAATAATAGATTGAAAATCGTTTCAATCTATTATTCCATAGACTAGGGTCTTCCTAAGTATGGTACACATTCTATTGGTGATAAACATTTTCCTCTCTTTTAAAAAACTTTCTACTATGAAAAACTTCAAATATATATAAAAGTAGAAAAAACAGCATAATGAAAATCCATTATGTCCATCACACAATTTCATCTATACTAAGCAAGCATCCTTAGCATTATTTTGAATCAAATTCTAGACACATATGATCTCAAAAATATAAAGACTTTTTTAAAAAAATAAGAACTTTTTTTACAAAAGTATAGCCACAACACCATAATCATACCTTAAAAAATTTACAATTTTTAAAATAAAGAATAATTCAATTTATTTAAACTAAAAAACAAAACATTTCAACCATTTTTCCCACCCCCAAATCTCTTCCTCTGGCAACTACCAATCTGTTCTGTTATCTATGAGATTGGTTTTATTTATTCATTTTTAGATTTCACATATAAGAGGGATCATATGTTATTTATCTTTCTCTGACTTATTTCACTTAGGATAATGCCCTCAGGGGCACCTGGGTGGCTCAGTCGTTAAGCGTCTGCCTTCAGCTCAGGTCATGATCCTAGGGTCCTGGGATTAAGCCCCGCATTGGGCTCCCTGCTCGGCGAGAAGTCTGCTTCTCCCTCTCTCACTCCCCCTGCTTGTGTTCCCTCTCTTGCTGTGTCTCTGTCAAATAAATAAATAAAATCTTTAAAAAAAAAAAAAAAAAGGATAATGCCCTCAAGGTCCATCCATGTTGTCACAAACGGCAAAATCTTATGTTTTTTTGGCTGCATAGTTTGATGTAGTCCACTTGTTTATTTTTGCTTTTGTTGCTTTTGCTCTCACTGTCAGATTAAAAAAATCATGGCTAAGACCTATGTCAAGGAGCTTACTGCCTATATTTTCTTTTAGGAGTTTTATGGTTTCAGGTCTTAGGTTCAAGTTTTCGATCCATTTAATTTTTGTGCATGGTGTAAGATAGTGATCCAGGTTCATTCTTTTGCATGTGGCTGTCCAATTTCCCCAACACCATTTATGGAAGAGACTGTCCTTTCCCCGTTGTATATTCTGGACTTCTTTGTCATAAGTTAATTCACCATATATGCATGGGCTTATTTCTGGGCTCTGTATTCTGTTCCATTGATCTGTGTTCCCTGTTTTTATGCCAATACCATACTGTTTCACTATAGCTCTGTAATATAGTTTGAAATCAGGGAATGTGATGCCTCTAGGTTTGTTCTTCATCTCAACATTGTTTTGGCTATTCAGGGTCTTTTATGGTTCTATACAAATTTTAGGATTCTGTTCTCTTTCTGTGAAAAATGCCACTGGAATTTTTTTAAAAAGATTTTATTTATTTGACAGAGAGAGACACAGAGAGAGAGGGAACACAGCAGGGGGAGTGGGAGAGGGAGGGGGAGAAGCAGGCTTCCCGCTGAGCAGGGACCCTGATGTGGGGGATCATGACCTGACTTGAAGGCAGACGTTTAACAACTGAGCCACCCAGGCACCCCTGCCACTGGAATTCTGATAAGGACTATGCTGAATCTGCTTTGGGTAGTATGGACATTTTAACAATACTGATTCTCCCAATATATGAGCATGGATTATCTTTCCATTTATTTTTATCTTCTTCAGTTTCTTTCTTGAATGTCTTATAGTTTTCAATATACAGGTCTTTCACCTCTTTTTCTTGAAATTCATTCATAGGTACTTTATCATTTTTGATGTAAATGTAAATGGGACTGTTTTCCTAATTTATCTTTCATTATTAGTGCATGATTTTGCATGTTGATTTCCTATATCCTTCAATGAACCAATTTTATTTATTAGTTCTAACAAGTTCTTTTGATGGGAGTCTTTAGGATTTTCTTTGGGGTTCTGACATATAATGTCATCTGCAAGTACTGACAGTTTTGCTTCTTCCTTTCTAATTTGTATGCCTTTTGTTTCTTTTCCTTGCCTAATTGCTCTGACTAGGACTTCCAATACTACGTTGAATAAAAATGGCAAGAGTGAGCCTCCTTGTCTTATTCCTGATCTTAAAGGAAAAGCTATCAGCTTTTCTCCATTGAATATGATGCTAGCTATGGGCTTTCTGTATATAGCCTTTATGTTGAGGTATATTCCCTCTATATCCACTTGGTTGAGAGTTTTTGTCATAAATGGATGTTGAATTCTGTCAAATGCTTTTTCAGTATCTATTGAGATGATCAGATGATTTTATCCTTCATTTTGTCAACATGGTGTATCACAATGATGATGTGGATTTTGAACCATCCTTGCATCCCTGGAATAAATCCCACTTGATCTTGGTGTCTTTTTGATGTATTCTTGAGTTCAGTTTGCTAATATTTTGTTGAGAATTTTTGCCTCTATGTTCATCAAGGACACCAGCCTGTAATTATTTTTCTTGTGGTGTCCTTGTCTGGCATTGGTATCAGGGTCATGCTAGTCTTGTAAAATGAGTTTGGGAGAGTTCCCTCTTCTACTTTTTGGAAGCGTTTGAGAAGGACTGGTATTTTAATTCTTCTTTGAATATTTAGCAGAATTCACCGGTGAAGCCAGCTGGTCCTGAATTTCTGTTTGCTGGGAAGTTTTTGATTACTGATTCAATCATCTTATTAGTAATCAGTCTGTTCAGAGTTTGTATTTCATTATGATTATTAGTAGGTTATATATTTCTAGGAATTTATCCATTTCTCCTAGGTTGTCTAATTTGTTGGTGTATAATTGTTCACAGTAGTGTCTTATGACCCTTTGTATTTCTGTGGTATTAGTTGTATCCCATAAATGTTGGTATGTTGTATTTACATTTTTGTTTGTCTCAAGGTATATTTTGATTTCTCTTTCGATTTCTTCTTTGACTTGTTGTTCAGTAGCATGTTATTTAATTTCCACATATTTGTGAAATTCTCAGTTTTGTGTAATTTCTACTTTTATGCCATTGTGGTTGGAAAGGATGCTTGATATGATTTGAATCCTCCTGAATTATTAAGACTTGTTTTGTGGCTTAACATATAACCTTGGAAAATGTTTCATGTGCACTTGGGAAAAATGTGTATTCTGTTGTTTTTGGATAGAAATGTTCTGTAAATATCTGTTGTCCATCTGATTTAACACATCATTTAAAGCCAATGTTCCTTTACTGATTTTCTGTCTGCATAATCCATCCATTAATGTAAGTAGGGTATTAAAGTCCCCTACCGTTATTTGTATTGCTATTTCTTCCTTTAGGTCTGTTAATATTTGCTTCATATCTTTAGGTGCTCCTGTGTTGGGTGCACAAGTACTACAAATATCTTCTTGTTGGCTTGACCCCTTTATTATTATGTAATACAGTTGTTTGTTATTACAATCTATGTTTTAAAGTCTATTTTTGTCTGATATAAGAATAGCTACTCCAACTTTCTTTTGGTTTCCATTTGCATGGAATTATCTTCTTCCTTCCCTTCACTTTGAGTCTCTATGTGTCCTTACATCTAACCTGAGTCTCTTATAGGCATATAAATAGGTCTTGTTTTTTTATTCATTCAGTCACTCTTTCTTTTGGAGAATTTAGTCCACTTATACCTAAAGTAATTATAGGTATATGTTTATTGCCATTTTGTTTTCTAGCTGCTTTTGTAATTCCTTTCAGTTCTTTTCTTCTCTTGCTCTCTTCCTTTGAAGTTTGATGACTTACTTCACTGGTATGCTTATATTCCTTTCTCTTTATCTTTTGCATATTTACTACAGGTTTTTGCTTTGTAGTTACAATGAGGCTTACATATATCAACTTGTAACATCTTAAGTTGATCCCATTGTAGAGTTCAACATTATTACTCCCCCACCAATGTTTTATGTTTTTGATGTCACATTTTACATCTTTTCATCTTATGTATCCCTCAACTAATTATTGTAATTAGGGTTATTTTTACTACTTTTGTCTTTTAACTTTCATACTAGCTTTATAATCAATAATATACTACCTTTACTAAATATTTACTTTCCAGTGAGATTTCTTCTCTCAAGTGTGTTCTTGTTACCAATTAGCACCCTTTCTTTTCAGGTAAAAGAAGTCCCTTTAACATATCTTTAGGGCAAGTTTGGTGATGGTGAACTTTAGCTTTTCCTTGTCTGGAAAATTCTTTATTTTTTTTCTTCCCTCTGAATGATAATTTTGCCAAGTACAGAGTTTTTTTCTTTCAGCACTTTGAATATATCTTGCTATTCCCTCTGGTCTGCAAAACTGCTGCTGAAAGATCTGCTGATAATCATAAGGTGGGGGGGGGCAGGGAGAATCCCTTGTATGTAACAAGATGTTTTTTGCTTGCTGCTTTTAATATTCTCTCCTTATCTTTCACTTTTGACATTTTGCTTATAATGTATCTTTGGTGTGGATCTCTTTAGGTTCCTCTTATTTGGAACTCTCTAGGCTTCCTGGACTTGGATGTCTGTTTCCTTACCCAGGCTGGGGAAGTTTTTAGCCATTATTTCTTCAAATAAGATTTCTCCCTCTTTTTCTCTCTCTTCTCCTTCTGGAATTCCTCAGATGCAAATGTTAGGCTATCTGATGTTGTCTTCTAAGTCCCTTAAACGATCTTCAATTTTTTCACTTTTTTTCTTTTTGCTTTATCCCTTTCACTTTTTCCTTTTAGCTGCTCTGATTGGGTGAGTGCCACTGCCTTGTCTTTGAGTTGACTGATCATTTCTTCTGATTCATCTAGTGTGATGTTGAATATCACCAGTGTATTTTTCAGTTCATTTATTGTTTTCTTCAGCTTTGTGATTTCTACCTGGTACTTTCTTATATTTTCCATCTCCTGCTAGAAGTTCTCACTGTGTTCATCTGTTCTTCTCCCCAATTCAGTGATCATCTTTATAACCATTACCTTGAACTCCTTATCAGGTAAATTACTTATCTGTTTCATTAAGGTTTTTTCCCGAGGTTTTATCTTGTTCTTTCATTTGGAACATACTCCTGTTTCTTCATTTTGTGTGACTCTCCTTGTTGTTTTCTATACAGTAAATGGAACAAACAGCCTATTATATTTTTAATAGCTCCCAATAGTTGAGGATGTCCCAAGACCTATCAGTTCCCAAAGGGGAGGATTTCAGCACCTAGATTCAGTGACTGGAAGCCCAATCTTTAGGCATCAGCTTTTAAAAGTATGCAGATATAGGGATGCCTGGGTGGCGCAGTTGGATGAGCCTCCAACTCCCGGTTTCAGCTCAGGTTGTGATCTCAAGATCTTGGGATCAAGCCTTGTGTGGGGCTCCATGCTCAGGGGCAGAGTCTGCTTGGGATTCTCTCTCCTCTCCCTCTGCTCCCTCCTTTCCCCTGCTCGTGCTTTCCCTCTCAAATCTTAAAAAAACAAAACAAAACAAAAAAATCCAAAAGTATGCAAATATATAGTCCTATAGGACTGCAATCATAAGCCCCACTGGCCACCAGGGCTAAGTGATCTGGAGGTATCCCCTGGACAGCAGTCACAAAAATTAGGGCTCCACACAAATGGATAAGCTCTTCCTACGAGCAAGCTAGAACAAGGTAGAAGAAGAGCACCAAGATGGTGCTCACAGCCTACTGTCCTCAAAAGCAGCTCCAGAGGCCACTAAATGTGTCCCAAACCTGAAACTTGCCCCTCAGGCCACAGTCATGATGACTAGCTAACAGGCCTCCTTCACAGAAAAATTGAGCTTGTGGGTCTGTTGCTTCTTGCTGTGCCCTATGGGTGGTAGTTGTTTTAAGAACTTTTTCTCTGTTGCTTACAGTCCCATGGGACCCATTACCATAAGCCCCACTGGCCACCAGAGCCAGGTAATGCAGAGGTGTCCCCTGGCAGCAGTCCTAAGAATTGGGTACCAGACAGGGGTATGAGCTCTTTTCTGAGTAACATCAATTATTACAGTCCAACAGGACCAAGAATACAAGCTCCCCTGGCCTCTAGGCCAGGTGATCAAGATAGATTTCCTAGGTGGCAGCTGCAAAAATTGGGGCACCAGATGTGTGTAAAAGCTCTCCTCTGGGAGATAATGGTGCTCTGGAGCACAGCAGAGGGAGAGCATGAAGATTGTGCCTGCCAGTCTCTGTCCTGGGAGAGTATTCTATCAGCAGGCTCCTAATGTGTGTGTTAAACTATATGCCTTTAATATAAGCAGGTGAGACTCCCTCACTTTAAGTTGGTGTGATCAGCTGCCTCTGAGCTGGGACCTGGGGCAAGTGAGTCTAAGCGCAAGCCCTTCAAGAGCAGTTTTTCAGACTGCTTCAGTCTTGTAGGTCTTGGGATGTGAGCCATGCTGGTTTTCAAAGTTAGATGGGGGAATCATCTCTCATTTATATCTTAAAAGTTGAGATGCCCACTCTGGGGTTCAAACTCTTCACTCCTTAGGGAGAAGCTATAGGTTTTCGGTTCCCTTCTGGTTGTGGGTCACCACAACAGGGATAAGGTTTATGGCAAGATTGTGTTACAGCCTCTTCTACCCTCTTAGATGTGGTTTTCTTCTTGTTTGTCCAATGTACAGCTGTCATTCAACCAGCCTTTGGGTTTTTTTTTTTTTTTTTTAAGAGGAAGTTGTTCCATAGCTTTAGACTCAGTGTGTCTAGAGAAGATAAGTTGGAGATCTTCTGATGTGACCATCTTGAACCAAAGCCTCAATAATTTTTTTTTTTAAAGATTGACTCTACTGTTTTTATTTATTTATATTTTCTTCAAGTAGGCTCTACACTCAATGTGGGCCTTGAACTCAGGACCCTGAGATCAAGAGCCACATGCTCTACTGACTGAGCTAGCAAGGTGCCCCTCAATACTTTCTTAATATCATCAAATATCCAGTGAGTATTCATATACTCTGCACTGTCTGACAAATATTCTTTTTCACTACGTTGTCAAATCAAGACCCAAATAAGATCCATCTATCACAGCAGGTTGTTACGTCTCTTAAATCTGTGTATTCTCCTTCTATTTTTATTTTTGATAGTTATGCATTTATTTTAATGTGCAGTTGGCACATACCATCTCCAATGATTTCATGATTTCATTATCTGTTAACTACTTCTTGAAATAGGGCTAAAGTAGATATTTAAGCTTTAAAAAATGAGTTTAAGAAAAAATATTAAGTAAATAATAGTACTGGCAGATGTGAGAAATCATTAATGTGGTCATTAATGGAGACTATAAAACATCACTTAAAAATATTACCAATATTTTTAGAAGAACAATTTTTAAATATACAAAATCTGAGTATACCTACTTTTACAAAGGTCAAGAAAGAGTTCCTCAATTCCTTTGTTCTGTTTGGCTGAAGTATGATAATGTTTCGCTCCCACAGATTCTGCATACCTTAAAAAAAAAAGTAACATCGGTGACTGATACAAAACAATTTTATTTTTATCATAACTGCTATTTGAATTTTTTTAAGTAGCAATTTTAGTGACTTATTACTAATTAACCCACATTTAGTGAAATTAAGATACACTGAACCAAATTTTAAATAAGAACATAAGGATAACAGACTTGAAATTTTTAAGTTGATTTGGAACCCAAATACTTTAATAAAAGTTTTTGTGACTCACTATTTGATTATGATAGGTTTTTTGTGGCATCACTCTTTACATTTTTTACTAAAACCAAAAAGAGAAGTGAGAATGGAATTATTTTTAGATGTTGTCAAGAGTCCAGAATTTACCAGTGCTTCACTGAATCCAATAGCTCACTTTATATTAAGAGGTTTGAATAACACCTAAATGGTAAAGCACACTGTGCAAAGAGAAAGACTTCTACTAGGGCGTAACTAGAGGGAGGGGGAAAGGGAAAACACTTACGATTCTGCTTCTTGAATGGAAACGTGTCTCTCCTTTTCCAGGTCTATTTTATTACCTAGTTTGAAAAAGCAAAAATGCTATTTTTAATATTGATTCATTTTTATAACAAAACAAAGCCAATTCTAAATACACAATTGCCATTTTAATTACCTGGAAAAATAAT
Source organism: Callorhinus ursinus (assembly GCF_003265705.2). NCBI lineage: Eukaryota > Metazoa > Chordata > Mammalia > Carnivora > Otariidae > Callorhinus > Callorhinus ursinus. The sequence goes on from NW_027397076.1 coordinate 33,458,824, forward strand.
ACAAATCCCCCTCAGACTTCTACATTTCCTTAAACCCTATGATAGGAGGGTTGATCATGACTGCAAGGTAAATGCCTCAACATCCTTCAAATGGCTCAATGCATATCCCTCCCGAAGCTGCAGCCTCTGTCAGAAAAAATAACTTTTCCAAAGAGATGGGCACTTTTCCTTGATTTAGGATATAATGGAGACTAACAGTCACTTGGGAACCGAGGAATAAACTATGATTCTCAGCCAAATGTAAATGGTTCCCAATCAACATACAGCCAGTTAATAATTAAGCAAGGCTACCTTACTATTCACGAAATATATTAGAATAGACTCTTGGACCCGAAGGGTATTTTGGTTTCCTGATATGAACCAGTTAAACATAGCATTTAAACGTATGGCCTTTTAAGCACTTCACTACCACAGGAGAGGAAGCTGTACTGTTTAACATGACAGAACTTAATACATGCACATCATACAAATTTAAAAATTACTGAAAATAAGTTTAGTTCTTCTTAAACAATGGGACAAAACTGAGATTATGCTAAAAAGCCACTAGAATAAAAGTAAAGAAACTGCAAAATGCAGATTCCTTATTAAATACAGGGTAGAGGTTAGGTGAGTTGGCTGGACACAATATTAAAGGTAATGGAAATAACAGAAAAAGGAGAAAATACCCCAAGAAAGGATATTTCTTTTTATTTTATTTTATTTATTTATTTGAGAGAGAAAGAGAAAGCACAAACAGGGATAGCAGCAAGCAAAGGGAGAGGAAAAAGGAGAAGCAGGCTCCCCGCTGAGCAGGGAGCCCAATGCGGGGCTCGATCCCAGGACCCTGGGATCAGGACCTGAGCCGAAGGCAGACACTTAACGACTGAGCCACCCAAATGCCCCAGAAAGGATATTTCAAACAAATTTTGTTTTCATTTTCATTTCTATTATGACTTATATTTTCATTTCTATTGAATTTTTCATTTCTATTATGACTTATAAGGGGAGAAAAAGGAAACCTTTGTAAATAAGGTCATCTTTTCTTGGGACCTTAGAGAATCTAGAAGACAATTTCAGATAAGGACTGAAGTAAGCACCCACTGAAAGATCCAATGTTTATAACTGAGAAATACAAGCCCAGAGGTTCTGTATATGGAGGACCTCAAATAATCTGAGCACCCAATTGCGGGCAGCTGCAAGTAACTTTATGACACCATAGCCAAAGCATGAGAAGGAAACAGACTATATACTAAAGCTCAGTGATTACCAACAAATTCAGTAATGAAATGTTCCTTCTTTGAACAGTTATCTGTTTAACTCAGCAAGAAGAACATTTTAGTTCTGATTTCCTACATTATATTTGTCAATAAAATTTTAAATTTGCTAAATATTACAGCCAATACATCTGACAGTCACCTGAAGAAAAACAAGTTGTTTTATGCTATGAAGAATGCAAAAAGCACCACCTAGTGGCCACTGGTTCCAATAAGCAGAGGCACAAGAATTCTGCCACTCAAGGCAAAACGGGAGACTTTTGTTCCAATTAACTAAAACCTTATAAGTTGTTTTTCTCAATCTCTAATTCCTCTGGTTTCAAATTCTACCAGAATTATCAACATCCATTTTTTTAAAAAATGAAGATAAAGATAATTTAAGTAATGCCTCAAATGAATATTTGAGGAAAATTACCCATTTATCATTAAAATAGCTAGCTTTTTTAGTAAGCTAATTATTGTTTTAAACAAAAAAAAATTTTTTACCACTATTTCTTTCAACAATCAGTGTCCATAAAGGGATTAATAACACAGATTAAGTCATAAAAAACTGCATTTTGGTGACTAACATCTTTCCAAACTCAAAACCTTGTTAGTGCCTATAGTTCTTTTAAAGGCAAGACATCTAAAGGATTAAGGCTTTGCGGCTCATCTATTTCAATGCTACTATGCAGCTATATAGGGAATTTTCTAATAGGCTTGAAACACCTGAAAACAAGGATTACCACCAACTAAAGTATAGTACTATAAAAATTGGGGGAAAAATTGGCTGAAGCTATTGGAGAGGAAAGGGAAAAGCCACCCTGCTAAGAATAGTAAAAACTTTATCTTCTTTATAAATACAGTTTTGAATTAAGAACATGAAAGGGCAGATGGCCTAATGGCAGTAAAGGGCTGGAACCCTATTTTGCTTAGACTGTATGGTGGTGTATGGGCCAGTCAAAAGAAGCTTTCAAAGGCTTTAAACCTGATAAAGCTTGTTTTTATGTCCTGGATCACTTCATAACTATATAATTTTGGGGAAAATTACTAACCTCTCTTAGTATCACTCCATACAAATGTAGCTAACTTAGCATGGTTGATATGAAAATATGATAATATGAAAGACCTAGCATATAGTACATGCTCAATAAAGAGCAGTTATTAATATCAGCTTTATTCATCACAGTCAATGATCAAATGGAAAATCAGTATTATTATGAGAAAATTAAAGCCCATGATAGGCAACACACTTTTTACTACCACCCTGCTAGCTTCATCTAGCTAATTCAGTTAATCCAACACTCTAGGAAGTCTTCCTTTAACTTCCCTCCCCCCAAATATAGTTTGGTTTGCTTTAGTGCTATCACAGCACTCTGTACTTCCCCCTTCATAGCATTTATTGTAATATAACAGCTTGTTCTTCTCCCTCTCTCTACACAATAAGCTCTGGGAAGACAAGGACCATATCTATTTTGTTCACTTATTCTTATACTACACTATTCCCAAAGCTGGTACATAGTAAGCAATATATAGTGTTGGTTAAGAATATGGGCTTGATATAGCAGACAGACCTAAGTTAAAATCCTAGGTCTACCTTAACTAGCTATGTACTTTGGGAAGTATCAAGCTCTTAGCCCACTTCTCATGTGTGAAATGGAAATGGTAACAATACTTTTTTTTTTTAAGATTTTATTTATTTATTTGAGAGAGAGAGAGACAGTGAGAGAGGGAACACAAGCAAGGGGAGTGGGAGAGGGTTATTTGATAATATTTTGCTTCTAGTCCGTCCTTAACATTTGTATGTTTGTTAAACAAATAGTTGTTTTTAATAATACGTTCAGTTCTTAGAACAGTACCTAGCACTCAATAAATGGTAACTATTATTAAAAACAACTATTTGTTTAACAAACATACAAATGGACGGACTAGAAGCAAAATATTATCAAATAAAGCGACCACAGCTAAGAGTGCTAATCTGAGAGGGAAAAATCTCTGCTAGCAAAGTATGGGGTTCTCCATTACTGGTTAACACATTGCAAGTGGTTTAGATAAGGACCTAGAAGGTTAAGTATTTAATCGACATGAAAAAGCCAGGAGATGATACCATCAAACATATTCAGAAACATGATGAGTTGAAATTCCTAAAGTTTAAATAACTTAATTATATAAGAAAAAGATGGGAAAAGCTTGACAGAAAAGCAATACTTATAAAAAAGTGATTCAGATTTTTGTTAACTATAATCTATGTAAAAGAGACACTGTGACATGGATGCTAAAAAATGTATGCAATCTTGGGCAGTGTTGGCAGAATGATAATGGGAGAATTTTAAAAAGAGAGTCATTTAAGTATGCATTGGCTCAACAATGTTTGGATTCTAGTGTTCAAGTGTAGAAGACAATTTATACACTGAAATAAACCTAGGAAAAAATAATCAGGATGGTAAGAATGTCCACAAGTTAAACCAAATGAAAAACAATTGAAGACTACAGAATATAAGATTTCAGGTGAACCATCCAAATGTTTGAAAGGGTGTCTTATTTAGAGGAAAAGGAACAAATATTTGTCAAATGCCATCTCTATGCCAAGTGTTTTCCAAATTATTATTTAATTTTCATTAAATTACATAGAATCCTGGGAAGCCAGGAGATGATACCATCAAACATAAAGATTCAGAAACATAATGAGTTAACACTGTAAAGCAGTGTTATTATCTTGAATTTAGTAATAAAACAGAAGAATGAATAAACACTGAACTACTATAAAAAAAATAGAATGAAAGTCAGTATGTGGAAAAAATAATGTAAATGCCTATCAATAACAAAAGGATAAACTATGGAATATTTATAGAATAAAGTATTAGAGAGCAAAGAGAATAAAATGAACTACAACTATATACAAAAACATAGGAAAATCCTGCAAACATAATGTAAAGCCAAAAAAAAAAACCCAGATAATACAAGAGTTCAGACTATATAATTTCATTTATATAAAATTCAAAACAAAACTAGTTCATGCAGAGAAAGACATGTATCATATGATCTCACTGATATGAAGAATTCTTAATCTCAGGAAACAAACTGAGGGTTGCTGGAGTGGTGGGGGGTGGGAGGGATGGGGTGGCTGGGTGATAGACATTGGGGACGGTATGTGCTATGGTGAGCGCTGTGAATTGTGTAAGACTGTTGTATCATAGACCTGTACCTCTGAAACAAATAATACATTATATGTTAAAAAAAAGAAGATAGTAGGAAGGGAGAAATGAAGGGGGAGAAATCGGTGGGGGAGACGAATCATGAGAGACTATGGACTCTGAGAAACAAACTGAGGGTTCTAGAGGGGAGGGGGGTGGGGGGATGGGTTAGCCTGATGATGGGTATTAAAGAGGGCACGTACTGCATGGAGCACTGGGTGTTATATGTAAACAATGAATCATGGAACACTACATCAAAAACTAATGATGTAATGTATGGTGATTAACATAACATAATAAAAAAAAACTAGTTCATGCAGTAAAAAGACAAGACAGTTTCTGGAGGTGGGCAATGGTGAGGGGAAGGCAGCTGAGGTAGTGCTGGGATGAAAAAGAAACACAGGTGAGACCTCTAAGTTACTGGTTACACAGGTATGTTAACTTTGTGAAATTTTCCTTTTGTGGTAAATGGGCTCTCAAACTTCTTCAACAATGAATTGCAACTAAAATTCCATGTCACACTTGCCAATAGAAAAGGAATGAGAGCTTTTTTAGACTTTATACCAATCATTAATAAACATTATATAACATTAAATGAGGATTATCTGACCCTACCTGGGGCAGTAAGTTACCAGCAATATTCCTAAAACCTCTTATAACATGAACATGAAGAAAATACAGTTCAAATTAATTATTCATAAGCTTTATTTATCCAGCTGTTTTTTTTAAAAAATGTTACTTTGTAACCTGGGTCAAGTAACAAACTCTTGAAGCTTCTTTGACTTTAAGTATATTTAGTCATTTCTTTCCCTCTTCTGAGAGATAACCAGAATCCCAAATAATCAAATCTATAGTCATTCACCTATTGTGACTACTTCCATTCCCATTAAGTCCCAGATACCAGACAAAGCCAGGCCAAACTCACTAATGAGTAGCTACAACTTTGGCCCAAACTCCCATGTGGCCTACTACTCCAGTGTTCCATTCTGAAATACTCTTGCCATCTAGCCTGACATCTAGTATCTAGACTTAAAAAATAGGTCAGATAATCTCCTTGGCATCTTCCCCCAGACATGCGCCCTGATCTGGAACTGTAGAGTTTGCCTATCTAATGGTGAGACAATATAAGAAATGTAAACTCTAATTTAAAAAAAAAATTCTTAAAAGTCAAATGTGCCCACATTGACCATTCCATTCTAGGTCCTCCACTAAAACTACCCTGGTTTCTTCTAGGCCATTGCTATTCTACCAGTCATGCAGAAAGAAAGAAAAGAGCGTGAGGTTATTCATCATAAGGATTAATAACAAAGCAGAGGAATCAGAATGACTTCAATTCATATCCCATCTCCAATAGCTGCTTGATACTGCGCAAGTTATCAAGTATCTCCAGGGCTCAGCTTCCTCTATAAAGCCCTCCTAAAATTATGAGAATTACATGAAATAATGTCTACAAAGACACAGCATAGGGGCGCCTGGGTGGCTCAGTCATTAGGCATCTGCCTTTGGCCTGGGTCATGATCCCAGGGTCCTGGGATCAAGCCCCACATTGGGCTCCTTGCTCGGTGGGAAGCCTGCTTCTCCCTCTGCCTACTTCTCCTCTGCTTGTGTTTCTGCTCTCCCTGTCTCTCTCTCTCTGTCAAATAAATAAATAAATAAATAATCTTTAAAAAAATATCATAGAAATGATAAAGAAAAAGGGAACCAAAGAGAAATTCCAGAAGTCCAAGAGTGAGTTCTAGAGTTCCTTTATTTTACCCATTAAGAATATTCCTCCACCCTAGTATCATGATTTGCTCATATCCTCGAGTCAAATTTGTCCTTAACTCAAAAATGTGTATAGTTAAATGTATAAAACAAGAATACTAGCCTAAGTTGTTAGTTTTAATTTTATTTTAAAGTAGTTCCTAAATTCTTTTTTTCTAAAGAAAATCTTATGATGAAAAACTAAAGATCAAATTGAAGCAAGTCTGGGAGTTGAAAGTTTACATGGTTAGTTTCCCACTTGTTCCCCAAGGTCTTCCCTGAAGTCTGAATCTCCTGAAAGATCACTTCCAAATCATAAATTACTCTAAAATATTAAATATTAAAATATCATTCTTCTTCCTTCCTCATATTACTTTAAAAATGAGAATTACTTATTTGCTATTCTCTAATAACATTAAGGAAACAGAGCATTTTTTTTTGAAACAGAGGATATTTTTTTAAAAAAGTAATAATACTTACCAACTATACATAAACAGATTTCATTTCCCAACATTTTCCGTAATTCTTTGACCCAGTTTTTTACCTATGTATACAAAAGAGTAAATATTAAATCCTGTTGCCACGACTATCATTACAACACCCCAAACTCCACATTGTCAAAATATCTCAGAATTTGTCTAAGAGCCCATATATTTAGTTACTAGAAATGATTAAGTGTAGGATCAGTTACTGACAAACTATATTGCAAACTACAACATACAAACATCCAATGGAATGATTTCTCTCTATATCTACTCAGAGGTATAAAGAGAAACACCTCTAATTATAAATTTTCATAAATCTTCCACAGATCCAAGCAAAACTATTCACTAGAGCAAAAGCATGTCAACTCCAGCCTCTAATAACAGATGCTTGTAGAGTCACTTTGGGCTTAAGAACATCTTAAAATTAAAAGTCTTTTGTATTCTAATTGATTCTAAATTAGAGGGCATAGAAGCTTCTGTGTCACACACTTGAAAGGGGGAAAACTGTATATGGGCACCAAAAAGAGTACCAAAATAAATTCTCATCCTTTAGTGTATGATAGGTTTTTTTCAACGTCAGTACTACTGATATTTTGGCTCAGATTAACTCTGTTGTGAGGGACTGCCCTATGCAATGTATGATATTGAGCAGCATCCCTGGCCTCCTACCCACTAGATATCAGTACCACCCTCCAGCTGTGATAACCAAAGATGTCTCCAAACATTGCCACCTCCTGTGGAGAACCACTGGTATACAATGACTCCAGTAACAAACAGATTCTTTACTATGGATGAAGCACAGCAGTAGGCACAGTTAAGTACATTCAAATTAAGTAAATTAATCTTTTGAACTCATGATTTTAAATATCCTGATTACAATAAAATAGGATAAAGAATAAACTTGAATACCTCCTTCATTTTTTGTAATGGAATTTAATTTCCATGTAATCAAATCACACAGAACTTATAAATCTTCCTAAAAAAATGCACACACATCTTGAAATTATAAAAGTTACAATAAATACGTGGTAAGTAAGCATTTACTGTACATCTGGTCCTACAATACAAATATAACAGTTCCACACTCCTGTTTTCTGCAAGAATGCAGAGGAACTGTCTTTAATAAACCCCAAACTTATAAAAGGAAAGGTAATCAATATCACCACCTTATCCTTCTCAGAGCACTGAACCATAGTTTTCTCAGTACAGCCCCATTTTTTTTCATTCACATGCATGCAGAAAGTTTTTAGAGAAGCACTGAACTTCTATCCCTAGTTGATGTCACATAAGAAAAATGTGACAATTTGGTATGAAATGTACATCCTCATCATTTCAAAGGAAACATGCCAGAATCCAATTACATATTACTCTACTCCCTGTATAGATAGTATCATAACCTACCAAATCTAACCGACTTTTTAAAAAAAATGTGTTATTCATCTGCAAATAGATCCCCTTCTGCAGGCATCCTACTCATTATCTCCATACATTCTGTGGTGAGTTAGAGATGGTTATATATTTTTTACCAATCCTCTCATCAAGAGGTAGAGTATTAGGCGGGGGGGTGGGGGGAGGGGGAGTCCCTGCTCAGTGGGGAGCCTGCCTCTCCCTCTCCCCCTGCTTGTGCTCTCACTTTCTCTCTAATAAATATTTAACATCTTAAAAAAAAAAAAAAGAGGTAGAGTCTATTTCCCCTCCCTTTGAAGCTGGGCTAGCCTTGTAACTTGCTTTGACCAAGAGAATGTGGCAGAAGTAATGCTATGCCAGCTCCAGACTTAAGCCTTAAGAAAGCCTGGCTGCTACTCCTAGAATCCAGTTGTCAATGTAAACAGCTTAGGCTAGAATATGGAATAATGAGGGAGCATGTGGAGAGAGTACCAGAGGATGAGACACCAGATGGAGTGAGAGGCCATAAGGAGGAGAACAGGCCTTCCTAGATGGTCCTGGCCCCACGAAACTCAAAGTTCAATGCAGCTGCATGAGTGACTCCAATGACACCACAGGACCTGGCCAGTCAACCCACAAAATCATGAGAAATCATACAACACTGTTTTAAGCCACCAAGTTTTGGGGGTTTTGTTATGCAGCAAGAGATAAATGGTCACTTTTCAACCTAAAAGACTCAACCTTCTGTTAATAAAACACTCAAACCATTTCCATTTATGTCAAAAGGCAGGAAGGGACAACAAACAGGAGCCCCCAAATAAATTTTTCAAGTATCATTAAACCTGCAAGTTATTTTATCATTCCCTTTTTCTACACCTCGGATTGAATTTTTCCACATGTAATAATCCGAGGACTAACGTGCATAGTTGCTTCATCAATTAAATACTGAAAAACAAATGGAAAAAAAAAAAACCTACTTAAAACTAAAACTAAAAAGGCAAGCAATTTCAACAGGAACAAACCTGTAACTCAAGGCAAGTAAACTTTCTGCCATGGAAACTACCCCTTTTAGTTACATACCCTTGACAAATTTATTCCAAGAGGGACTTTCAGAGGATGGGTGAAATAAGTAATTAATCACCATCCTGACTGTGATGAGAATTCAGAGGTAAGTTTAATGGAAACTTATCTTTGGTTCCAAACAACTTTAAAAATTCTACATTTGTGGTTTATGTTTAAAAGAGGGGTAAAAGGCAACTGGGTGGCTCAGTCAAGCATCTGCCTTCAGCTCAGGTCATGATCCAGGGGTCCTGGGATGGAGCCCTGCTTTGGGCTCCATGCTCAGCAGCAAGTCTGCTTCTCCCTCTGCCCTCCCTCTGCCCTCCCCCTGCTCATGCTAATAAATTAATAAAATCTTAAAAAAAAAAGAGGGGTGAAAAATAATGAAGAAGGTTTAAAATAAATACATAAATAAATAAAATAAATAAATAACTAGACTGTCATTTAAAATTTATATTATATCCTTCAGGACATTTAGTGAGAAGAAAGAGTTTAAACTTGATTTAGGTCTTCCTTTTCCTCTTTACAATTAGGGAGCCCATGCAGCCATACCAAGTATTCACATGCCTAGTATATACGGAATCAAGAAATACATGTGATTTTTCTTTAATAGGGAGAAAAAAAAAGCTCTTTGATTTTTATAAAGTTTTATTTCGAATTATTTCCCTTTCCTAATATCTGAGAAAGCCATGTAATAAACTTATTAATAACTGTTATTCAAAATGTAAACATGAATACTGCATTAACAAATATGAGTGCTAACCATTTATGCACAAGTTTATTTTACTTTTATTTATTTATTATTTTTTTTAAAGATTTTATTTATTTATTTGACAAAGAGATAGAGAGCACAAGTAGGCAGAGCGGCAGGCAGAGGGAGAGGGAGAGGGAGAAGCAGGCTCTCCACTGAGCAGGGAGCCTGATGTGGGCCTCGATCCCAGAACCCTGGGGTCATGACCTGAGCCGAAGGTAGACGCTTAACGACTGAGCCACCCAGACGCCCCTATTTTACTTTTAAAACCAAGACTAATCACATTAGTAAATAAAGGCATGTGAATGGAGACTTGAAAAATTAGTGTGGTTACTCTGTTTAAGTCATCTACCCATAAGTAAATAGAATACCTTCTGAAAGGAATCTTCATCTGTTATATCATAAACTAAAATAGCTCCATTTGAATCTCTGTAGTAAATTGGACCCAATGCATGGAATCTCTCTTGACCTGCTGTATCCTAAATAAAGCAACAAACACTTATTAGATCAGAAGAAAAAAATACACCTGCTATTGCAACTACAGTAAACTTTTGATTAATTGGAAAGTGGGACATGAAGTTATGGATAACCTCAAAACACTTTTTTTTAAATTTTTTATTGTTATGTTAATCACCATACATTACATCATTAGTTCTTCATGTAGTGTTCCATGATTCATTCTTTGTGCATAACACCCAGTGCTCCACGCAGAATGTGCCCTCTTTAATACCCATCACCAGGCTAACCCATCCCCCCACCCTCCTCCCCTCTAGAACCCTCAGTTTGTTTTTCAGAGTACATCGTCTCTCATGGTTCGTCTCCCCCAACCTCAAAATACTTTTAAAAGAAAAAACAGGTTACAAAAAATGTTTAAAAGTTACAAACAATATTTAATGTTTTACCATTATACAAAAGTTACTTCTCCCCTCCCAGCCCTCTTACTCCTCAGCAAACTTCCCACCCCCACTAAAAAAACAGTTCAGAATACCCAAGACGGCATTATAAGGCAGGAATAGGCCTTGCCCTCAATTTAGGTTCCCCACAGGGGGTAAAGACAAGGAAAGAGAGCATGCACCAGGACTACTGGCCAAAAGGTACTCTGATGCATTACCCTTGCCCTACTCTCTACTGGCCATTCCCTTGAAAGTGGGAACATGGAAACACAGAGCGGGAAAAGGCCAATCAGGCTGTCCACCTACCCTGTTCTTTCTCTGACATGGAATCCCTCCAGTTTACCCTTCCCCCAGCTCAAAGGTTATGATAAGCAATATTCATGTACACAACTATATAATTCTTAGCCTGACTTTAGAAAAAATGTTTATTAAAAAACAGCTTTGGCTAAACTTAAACTTACAAAAAAATCCAGAAATTCAAACTCCTATTCCTTGAGCCAATTAGTTATTAGAGTACAAAGAACTGCAGAAGCCTCCACTCACTCAATTGAAAAGGTTAACTTACCCATATAGCAAGGTTTACTCTTTTCCCACCAATATTTAACTTCTTCGTTAAGAATGATGCCTAAGGAAAAGAGATATACATTAAACAATATTTCATATAAAGTAATGTTTCTTATCCTAAGAACTATAGATGGAAGAATAATCTCAGTATGAAACTCAATCTGGGAAAAAAGTAATCACTGAGTTCTTATTAATGACCAAACATTATTTTCACTGAAGACAGAACATTATTTATATTCTAATCTAAAAAAATGGTATTTTGCTTTATGAACACAAGTTATGAAAAATAGAAAGAAAAGCATGGCTCCTGGCTGGCTCAGTTGGTAGAGCATGTGACTTTTGATCTCAGGGCCATGAGTTTGAGCTCCATGTTGGGCACATGGCAGGTGCCTACTTAGAATAAACAAACAAAACGATTTGAAAAAGAAAGAAAAAATGGTAATTAAGTATTTTCTTAGATTTTCCCCATAAAATTTTTCTTAGAGCATTTAATTTGATGTCACCCTACCCACCCATTATAGAAAGAGCTAAGAGATTTCTAAATGAGATAAAAGATTTACTGGTAGTTTACTTAACTGTATGAATACCAATATTATTTGAAATATTCCTGCAATTATTTTATAATTCAATTATTTAACTTATATCTAATAATTATCCCAGGTACTAATGTTACAGAAATGAAAGGAAATGTTCCAGCCTTCAAGGAGTTTTTTAGTCTACAGCAGAAATAAACATGTGAAGAAAAATACAGTATCATGTGACAACTGTTAAAACGGGAGGGTCTTGCCAAGTAGACTCTAAAGACAGTGCTGAGAAACGAAGTGAAAAGCCTTCCTGGATGAGTCAAAGAAGGCTTCAGAAAGAAGGTGATGATCTCCCCCCCTTCAGGAATAATAGGGGCTTTTCCAACAGATGGATAAAGCTACTGAAGCCTGAAAACACATCAACTCCCTCTCCATGGAGAACTCCAACAAGTTAGTATGGTCAATGCCAGAGATGAGACTACAAAGATAGGCAAAGGCTGAATATATCAAAAAAAGTACTAGGGTTCCATGTCTAGATGTATGGACTTTACTTTGTAGGTCTTAATAAAACCTGTTCCAGGACACAGGAATGTATAAATGTATACTACAGTTAGATGTATTTGAGAAATGCAGCATATTGCTTTGTATTCCCTTTGTACATTCCTAAAACACATTAGCACACTAAGGTTCTGCCAAAAGAAAAGCTAACTGCATCTATACAACCATTTCCCAAATTTATTTGACCTTTTTCCCTAGAGAAATGCCTAATTCATCCTAAGGAATAAATGTTAAGAAAAATAATACTGTTGATGATGGAGAATCACTGAAGGATTTTAAAGCAGTGGGAAGTATAAGATACATATTTTAAGAGAATTACTCTGGGATAGGAAGGGAGGTTAGACTGAAAAGGACAGGACTAGACCTGGAGACAGAAAGCTGGAGAGAAAAACAAAAAGGGCCTGAACCAAGTCCACAAAGACAGAAAAAAGAAAAGAAAATCCAGAGTATTTCAAGAGGAAATATCAGAATACAGAGTCAGTTGACATATTTAAAAAAAGGAATAGAGAGCCAAGTCCAAAGCTATGCAGAGACAGTCACAGTTAGGTGTCTCTACATAAAAGAAAGTACAGAGAAGTAAGGTAAAACAGATAAAAAGCTAGGATGGTGAATTACTACTGATGGAGAGTGAGCCTAGATTTCAGGAAGGACTTTCTGCTGAATGTACACCAAGGAAATTTATAATTAAGAAAAAGCCAATGAATTTAGTAATTAACTAAGGAATCCACAGATAGACACAAATGGCAGAGCTGAAATCAAATCCAGGAATGCCTTCCTTCAAAACCCAAACTACATTAAAGATATTTTAGATATTTTATTAAATGAAACAAAGATTACATAGAAAAGGGTATAAAATAAATGGCAAAACAACAAAAGAAAACTTTGAAAATGAGAAGACCAAATACATGTTTTGACAATAAATGTGAACAAAGGACTTCTCCCACTCATCATAGCACAGGAGCTAAGAACATGAACGTTGAGGGGTACTTGGGTGGCTCAGTCTGTTGGGTGTCTGACTCTTGATTTCAGCTTAGGTCATGATCTCAGGGTTGTGAGGCTTTGGGCTCCTCGCTATGTGTGGAGCCTGTTTAAGATTCTCTCTCTCTCCCTTTCCCTCTCCCCGCCCCACTCTTGCACACTCTCTCAAAAAAAATAAAAATAAAATAAAAATAAAATACATATATATATATATATATATCAACTTTGATTCAGAACTTTGGATTTGAATCTCAGCTTTGCCCCTTATTAGTTGTATAATCTACTTGAACTCAACCATTTTCATGGTTTCAAAATCAATGCTATACAAAGAAACTCAAAATCTGAATCCTATCCAAATATTTAATAGGTAGGTCAACTTAAATGCCTCTCCTCTCTCAAATATATTTAAAATTAAACTGATTTTCCTTCCAAAATTGGCCTTCCATTCCAACTTTAGTATTTTGATCACATTCTCCAAGTCACTGAGGTTTAGAATCTTAGAAATATCATCACTGAATATTCTTCCTCCCCTGACATTCCATATTCCAAAAAATCCTACCAAGACTTGTCTTCACATTTCTTCTGGAATTCTCTGAGGACCAATCTTATATTTTTATAATACCTTTGGTCTCACTTCACACTCTAGTCGACATGCCGAATTATCTTCCTAAAGCCTCTATGATTAAAAAAAAAAACTTACCATAACTCATTGAAGGATTCTAATAAGATACCATTTTTAATAAGTTTGCTTGAACTACATCCCTGCTGGTAGCTAGATAACCTTTTTGTCATGAGATTTGTGGGGATTTCTCAGTAGAGAGGAATGAATTAGAGCTGATAAAGCTCCATCATTTCCTTTTCCTCCATCATCTCCTTGGAAACTTACCACCACTTTCCCACGGTGAGTTTAAGGGACAGTGTTAAGTCTCCTACCGAATCATGAATATACAATTTTATGGAAAGATGCTCATCAGTGTTGATTATAAAAGAAAAAAGAAATAACCTAAGTGTACCTCAATAGGCAATTTTTAAAAGGTACACAAATATAGGCCATCCATACAGTGAAACTCTATACTTTCATTTCTACTACTATTGCTATACTAGCTAACAGTTACTGAATGCTTACCTTCCATCAAGTACCGTGCTGAGCACTTTTTATATCATTCACAAGTTTCTCCTTTATAAAAGTTAGGGAACCCTAATCTACAAGCAAAAATCTCTGTTATCTTTGTATGCAAGGACCTAAACAATTGTCCCCATCTATCCTCCTAAAATAGCTTCCAGTATTTCTCCACTTACTCTCCAACTTGTATTGTTTATATACATACCTCCAGTTCTGCTTGTGCTTAAAATTCCCCTCTAATTTGGATGTATTCTTTTCTCTATTTGGATCCCATCTACCCAAGTTCAGTTCATGACCCATAATCTTCTTCCTTCAATTTTTAAGCTTTCTCATACCACCCATACAACCCACACTGACTTTCTCTATCCTGAAGAATTACAGGGAACCTAATCTTTAATATACAGCATATACTTCCTTTCTTATATCCTAAGTTATCTTTTTGTGAGTATAAGTCTTCTGTGAACTAGATTACCTATTTTTATTTAACATGTTCATGATGCTTACAATGAAATGGGCAGTATTCTAAAAGCTTTTCAGTATTAACTCCTTCAATTGTCATAGTACTTGGAGTAAGATATAATTATCCAAATATTACAGATGTGGAAATTTAAGACACAGAAAGGGTATCTTACCCAGGGTCACACAGTAAATGACATAGTGGGATTTGAAATCCAAGCAGTCTGGCTCCAGACACAACTCATAACCACTATGCTATGATATCTCCCACACTGAGATCTGAAATAATTCTTCTCTTGTGGAGAAAGCAGGAGTGCTGACACACAAATATTGTTATTGTAGATAAATATATCCATAAACATATCTACAATAACAGGTAAATTGGTGCAGGTAAAACTCAATTTATGTAAGAGATGTGCTCCTAAAAGTTTCCTTATACACCAAATTATTTTAACTCAAATATCTGATATATTATCCAAGGACCCCACGGAATCTTTTTTTTTCTCCTTCATAATGAAATCCTTAAGTCCCACTATATGGAAAGATTCCTAGTATAATATAAATTGTCCCATTTTATATGTATTCTAAGACTTTAATATGTTACAGTATCTTCTTAAAGAATATCACGTTTTAAAAACAAATATAGGGCGCCTGGGTGGCTCAGTTGGTTAAGCAACTGCCTTCAGCTCAGGTCATGATCCTGGAGTCCTGGGATCGAGTCCCGCATCGGGCTCCCTGCTCAGCAGGGAGTCTGCTTCTCCCTCTGACCCTCTTCCCTCTCGTGCTATCTCTCATTCTCTCTCTCTCAAATAAATAAAATCTTAAAAAATATATAATTATATGTGAGAATAAAGCTGAAAGATTTTATGTATTATCAAGACAGTAGTAAACAATCAAAAGGCTGGCATTTGTCTTATCTTTTTTAACCACCTCTATGAGGCATACTTAATTTGGATAGACTACTGAGATACCACTTGTAGTTACCCGTAATCTGGGGCAGGGGCTCTTAATTGTTACAGGGGAGTGAGAGGGAGAGGGAGGAGTGATTACTGACTTCACTGAGAATCTGATGAGAGCCATGAACTGATTTATTCCCAAGAAAACTGCTCATATGCACATACCAAAAACAGTTTCACACACTTACCCCCAAGAGATTTATAAATCCCTGACAACTCTCAATGAAGAATTCCCAGTCTAGAAAGGGGAGGGGAAAGTGGCATGACAATATCAATTTAAAAGGTTCTAGAAATATACGAAGAAAAAAAATAGTACATCCTGTGTGTCAACACCGTGCTGGACTTTCTCATTTAATCTTTGGAACAACCCTGTGAAGTAGCTAATTAGCCCCTTTTTACAGTTGTGAACCTGAGATTTAAAGAAATACAGTGACTCACTCAAGGTCAGACAACTCCGTTAGGTTCTGCAGTGGGTAGAAGATTGTTTGACTCCACAGTGCTTTTTCCATTGCACAAAGGTGTTTATTCTAGAATACATTCTTAACCTGGCACTCCTCCACATGGACACCAAGTGTTCCTGGATACCAACTCAACTCCCAAAAATATATTTTCAGGGTAGGCACAAAGTAATGAAGATCAGAGCAATGGTAGATCTCCCACCTTATTCCTCTGAACCCTGAGTTACAGCACCACTACTTATAATTCCAATGACTTCATCTTCCAAACTTTAGAGATAGCAACAAATCAATAATCTCATTAGCTGAGGCCAACATCTGTCATTTGCACATGATGCTTATTTGCCCAATATCTTATCCAAAAGCATAGTGGATACTTTTTAAAAATATCTATTAAAAAATAATTATAGGAAAGAATAAGAAAAAATATATCTGCCAAATGAGTCTTTTTCATAACTTGTTTAATCAATTTTTTTGTATTTGTTGTTAGCCAGATCCACTTGCTGTGCTTGCTAACCACTGGCAAAGCAATATACCTAAAGCAGCAAAGTAAATGAATTATAGACAAAAACTTTTCTGTTTTTATCTAGTATCTTTTAAGTTTAACAGACTTTTATTTATAAGTGTGTGTCTGGGTGTATACCTAAAAAATAAACACTGACATTATTTTTGCTATAATCACTAACATTTTTTCACACTTAAGTATTTAAAGTATCTATTACTACTTCATTAAGACAGGAAAGGAGTTAGGTAATTTATAAATTAGTCCTCTGTAGAAAGGCAATAAAAATTAGCTATTGGAAAACTAGATTGTTACAATGGCTATCATATCACAATATACAAATATAACAAATTTACATATTATGTACCTTAAATTTACACAATGTTGTATGTCAAATATATTTCAATTAAAAAAAGAAAGAAAACTGAGTGCTTGACTACTCCAACATTTCTTGTCCTTAGTTTCCATAAAGTACAGGATTATCATCAGAGTTCAAATAAATACTTTGAAAATAAGGGTCAAAAAGCTACTTTTGAGGAGTAGCTCAAAACTCAAAGCAGAAAATGGCAATCAGACATGGAATACTTATAAATAAAGAAAAAAAGACTTCTCAAAAAAAAAAAAACCTCCATCATTCCATACGAGGGGGGTGTAGAGATTTCAATTATTGTATTTTATAATGATGTGAATGAATGGACTGTTCAACACTGATGTGACTTCAGGAACTACTTGGAAGATATTTCAGACATTCAAAACACTAATCTCACAAATAAGGAAACCAAGATTCCTAGACCAGAGACTATGATGCCAAGTATAAAAGCAACTGCTAGAACCTGAATGCCAACTGTTGCTCAGGTTAAGGTGCATGGGGGGGAAAGTAGTAGACTTAGCTTAAGAAAAAATGGTACACCATTATATTTATGGGACCTTGGAAATTTAATACAACTCTTAGTTTCCTCATTTGCCAAACTATCAGGATATTATCTGCCCAGCCAATCTTAGAACACTGCTTTGCTAATCAAATGACAGCCACCTACCCCAGACTACAGAATGCATATAGGTGGAATTCCAGTTAGAAATCTAAAAGATGACTGATGGTTCTGATTATAAACAATGTTACTTTCTATATAACAGACTAGTGGAAAGTGAGAGAGAACACTTAAATTAGAGTGCATGATCTTAGAACACCTTCATATGAGGTGGAAAAATGGCATACAACTGAAGAAAATGAAATGATCAAGAGCACAGACATAAAGAGACATAAAGATAAAAGATGGTTACAATCAAAATGGCACAAACATTTCAGAATAAAATCAAGAAAGCTAATTGATGGTTAAAGTACTTTACTCATCTTTATATTCCCCAACTATCATAATGTTTGGTATTTAACAGGTATGAAATAAACAATCATTGAATTTAATTGCTTATGTAATCACGTAAGAGAGCGTGGGGACTCCATATAAGATTAAGTTTCCTGGGCTAGGTAAAGGATCTTGAGTTTTTAGAGAGCTCACCTACAAGATTACTTCATAATTATTAGTAACCTAGGAGAAGCTCTGCAAAAAGAGAGCAGTACTAAAACACCAAAGCATGGCTAATGTCACAATTTTCAAGAGGGAAGTTAATTTCCTGCAATGTCAATCCCAGTCAAAACTCAAAAATGAATAAACACATATATGTGTACAGTAATAAATTTATATTTATATGCAAATGCATTTACAAAATTTACATGTGTATGTATAATTATATATAAAATTATAAGCAATTTTAAAATTGGACAGCATGGGTTCTCAAAATAATCCATGTGAAATTAATCCCATTACCTTTTTGACTGAGTTACCATGAAGGAAACCAACACAGACTAAGCACCATCTATTCATTCAACAGCAAACATTTATTGAAAAACACGTGCCAGGCACTGTGATAGGAGGTTTACCTATGATGGCTCTCTATTTAACCAACATAAAAATCCTGTAATTAAAGGGGTACCTCACTGGCTCATTCAGTAAGCACACGACTCTTGATCCCTGGGGTTTCTAAGTTTGAGCCACATGTTGGGTGTAGAGATTACTTAAAAATAAAATCTTAAAAGAAAATTCTGTAAGATCCTCCCATTTTATAGATCAAGAGCCAGCTTACAAACATTAGAATAACCTGCCAAGATCATGATGGCTATGAAGTAGAAGCCAAAATGCAAAACCAAGTCTAACTTCAAAGTCCTGTCTCTTTTTACCACATCATATGGCCTCCTAATGCAGAAACACAGTGTATCTTGTCTTCTGCAAGCATTTGACAAAGCATCTTATGATATCCCCTGTGGGCAAGACTGATGTAGTTAGAGCTAGATTTATAATGCTGGAATAACCATTTTCATTAAAGGCTTTGTGTCCACAGCAATCAATTTCAAGCTGTCTTCTGTTTTCATTATCATTAATATGTACAACACTCCATTGTTTCTCACTCAAGAAGACAGACTGTGGCCCATGCATAATCTGAAAAAGCCCCACCCTAAGATTCTGGATATCTAAAGAAAAATATACCTCTGGTCATGCATCACTGGACAATAATGAGACCTGCTGCAGAGCTTTGTACTTGGCCATCTGTCTCCCTTTTCAGTCTTTATTAATGCCTGATGAGAACACTGAAGACAATCTTAGCAAATTTTCAGGTGACAAAGTTAAAATGAGTAGCTAATCTGGACAGTAAGGAACATACCTTCTTCTTCTTTGCATGTCCAGAACCCAACCAAGTGCCTGACCCACAGGTCATCTTTCTTGAATTATAAAATCAAACTTAAAAGGACATCAACAGGCTTTAACCACTGGAGTAAATCTATCAATTTTAATGGGTCAAATATATTAGGGACAAAAATACAACTATAAAATCAAAGAAAAAAGAATTTGAGGGATGTAACGCCTTTTTTTTTTTTTGGAAGCAAGACTAAGACAGTAAGCCCAATATTAATCAATGTAACAGCTGTCCACAAGCTCATAGAATCTTTTCTATTTCAGTGTTGGAAAAGGATTCTCAATAGGGAAGGGAACTGTACTTTGCTCAGTTCAAACCACACTTGGAATCATTTCTACAGTTCAAAGAATCACATTTTAAAGAAAGAGGACAATGATTAAATGGTAAGTGTCTAGAAAAGATGTCAAAATAGTGAAATGATTTAGAATGATGTCATAGGAGATTCCTTTTGAGGAACCAGAGCTGTTTACCCAATAGACAAGACCAAGAGGTGTGATAGCTATCTTCAACTATCAGAAGGGATGTCCTGTGTGACCAAAATTCAGAAGACAGAACTGGAAACAAGGAAACAGATTTTGGCTTTATACACAGAAAAACTTATTGGAAATTAAAACTGTCCAAAATGAAGTGGGCCATCTGAGGACACAGTGAGTTTTCCACTTTCTATACCAGTTCATCTTACCTCTAAGAGGAGATGAGACAAAAGTGGACTATCACTTGACCGAAACATTAAACAAAAGACTGAAACAGTGAACCATAAACTACTTTAGGTTCTGCTCAGTCTTACAACTCTTTGAAATAAGATTGCAAGAAAGTGTACTTTGTAAAACACAAAGTATGTTACAAAGATAGGTAGTAGGTAGTTTTGTTGACAGAAAAGAGACTCTTCATGTCTTATCTTCTAATCCATAATCTCCTCCCCATTTGGAAATTAAAAGCATACGTGGTTATGTTTTATGGGTCACAATTCTCTAAAAAAAATTAAAATGAGATAAACTGATATGTAACGGAGAATAGATACAATGTTGCTTCCATACATTGGTATGCAAGAAAATCCTCAATTCTGTAATACAATCCAGACACTATTTGTGATGATAGTCATATAAATATTACAATCAGGACTGCTATGTTTTCGATACTGAAAATCTACCATAACTTCATCCTCTCCAGTATAAGTTGCAGTAGTTTCTCTCTAATATTTAAAAATCTCTAGCCTGCTTTTAGCTTCAAATAATGAAGGTGTAATTTTTAGGCTGAAGGACTAAATTATCTTAAAAGGGGGGGCTCAATTACAATGATTTTCTCTTTTATATTAAATCTGTAGCACAAAGGTAACCATTGGGTAGTTTACCAATATCCAGAGGCAGTGTGATTTACTTGCTCAAAACCTTAAGTCAGACCTGCGTTCAAATTTCAGCTTGGGCACCATGCATGACTTGTGGCAATGTGACTGCCAACAAATTACTCAACTTAACCACGCCTGTTTCCTTGCGGGCAACATGGGGCTAATAAAACTATCTACCTCATAGGCTGTTGTAAGAATTAAATGACAGAAGAAAAATAAAGTACTCAGCACGGTAAGAACTCACTAAAGGCTAGCTATTATTCCTTCACCTAAATGAATTTCTAAATTCC
Organism: Callorhinus ursinus; assembly: GCF_003265705.2. Lineage (NCBI taxonomy): Eukaryota > Metazoa > Chordata > Mammalia > Carnivora > Otariidae > Callorhinus > Callorhinus ursinus. The sequence goes on from NW_027397076.1 coordinate 33,480,066, forward strand.
AAATAATCATAGGTATTTACCCTACAAATTTCCCTGATTCACTAGCAAAACTCAACAATAACAACTATTAAAATTGTGTAAGTGCTCTTATTCAAGGATGTAAGAAAAAAAGGAGTTTCCTCATATTCATTTTTTCAGATATTATGCTTTACCTAAGAGAAGTAAAAACAGGAATAAAAATAGAATATGGAATTAGAGCATCTTTGTGAATTCTAGACTCAGTAGTTTAATATGTCACAACAATTAGAGGAAATTATGCATTCTATTAAATAGTGTCAATGTTCATACACACTACACAGTCACTAAGATCTATTGTGCAATTTGGGCCAGCAATAAAGATGGAGAGCTTCCAATAGACCAAGTCTTAAGTGATTTTATGTATGCTTTCCTGACAACCCTGTAAGCTAGATACTATCATTATGGCCATTTCAACAAAGAAACCTAGGCACAGAAAGGTTAATTAACTTGCCCAAGATCACACAGCTAGTTAAATAGATGGAGATGGGATATGAACGTCAACAATCAGGCTCAAAAGTGCACTCGATTTTACTACCTGTAACTAAATTGATCAAGTCAGTTTAGTTGGATATTTTTCTTCTAACACGTGCAAACTGATTTCTTTGGGAGAGGGAGACTACATCTGCCTCAAAGGGCTGAGTTCACTCCCAATCAATGATTACACTTCAACACTTTTACAGCTAACCATAAGATAACTGCAGAAGAAAGCCGGCCCTACACTACAAGCAAACAAAATAAGTAGCAGCAGCAACTCAACTGTTAGTTTGGGAAACCAACTGTTGGCTAGTAGTCACATGACATTTCCATGGGCATGTGGATCGACCGACCTCACAGAATGATCGTCCCATAAGTTAGACCCACGCAGGCAGCAATGAAACTGCGTAACCCATAACCGGCAAGCGGTCATTTCAAAAACCCTCCACAAATGACTGTTTTGCCAATCAGCACGTTACTCGAAGACAGGACAAAATGGAACTTGCATAAACACTTAGTCATCAGTAAGCGCTGAAGTTACAAATCACCTAGTTCGCAAAATCAAATCCGCAGCTAAGTTCCTAATTCCGAAAGAAAGAAAAAGGGCTGACAGTCGGTGACTGTAGTAGGGTGAAAGCACCTAGGGCCCAAGCGGAACTGAATCAAAGGGGAAAACTAGCCAAGCGATATGGGGGACTCCACGATATGCGCAGCCACACGGGGGACTTTTGAGGGCCCTTCCACTCCCTTCCCAAAAGCCTGCCCTAATGTCTACAGGATGCCCCGAACCCGCGTGTCCCTAGGGCGAATTCACAAAGGGCAATTCGAAGACGGAGGTGACAGGCCTGAGATTTGTAAGCCCAGATCCAGAGGACCATGGTAGCAAAGTCCTCACAGCCCCAGAGGAGTAGGGGCCCCAAGGCTCCACCTTCCGCTCCCTGGGGCCCGCACCTGCAGAGTGGTGATGTGCTTGTCGTTGAACTTGTTCTCGCAGTAGCGCAGCACCAGCGACGTCTTCCCCACGCAGCCTTCCCCCAGCAGTACCACCTTGAATGAGTAGGCTCTGCCCGCCGCCGCCCCGCCGCTGCTGCCGGCCGCAGCCATCCCGCTTCCCGGCCGCCCGAGCCCTAGAGCTGCGCCGAGCACCCCACAGCCGCCGCAGCGCCTTCACAGCCGCGGCCGGCGCAGGCCCCTCCGCACCGACCCGCCAACCCCAGGCACTGTCTCTACTCCCGCCTCCGGGCGAAGCCTGGAAGGGCAGAGGGAAGTCCGAGAATGAAAGGCCCCCGCCACCACGTCAGGCACCCGAGGAAAGACGAAGAGCACTCCCTCTCCGCCTCCCTCTAATGGCGTCTCCTTCCTCCTACGTCACACTTCGGGTCACGTGACCGCCGCGGTCGCGGGCTGCCCCTGGGACTCGGCCTAGGAGAACGTGTCTGGACGTGGGTGGGGCTTCTGGGGCCTCTTCCTGGGGTGGAGTTGGCTGTGAGTGGACCTCCTCCGCGCAGTCTCCGGCGGACCTTGGCTGTTTGCGGGCCACCGCCACTCTGCAGTTGGTGGAAACCTGGGGGATTAAGGAATGGATAATTTGAGGTAAACCCAGTTCTGGTGGAAGGTGGAAGGGCAGAACGTTACGTTCTTGTCCAGGGAATGTTCACCAGGCTAATGACCTCTCCCACCCGGGGTCGCTGTAAGGCAAATCTGCCAAGGTGCCCTTCAATCTCTCGACATTCTCTGTGGGATCCCAAATCATAGCTATTGAACTTCTTTAAATTCCCCAGGCCGTCAGGTCTCCTCCTCATCTTTCAGGTCTCAGCTTAAACCAGAAACGTTTGCCTCACCACCCATCCATCTTCTCTTTGTCTCTCCCTCTCGTCCCCTACCCCTCAAGTTAAGTAGTTCATGATACCGGTATACATACCTTCCTTAGCAGCACTTCACGGAAATTACTACGCTGAATACAGTCTCTCAGTACGCTATAGATTTAAGGACAAGAACTGTGTAAGACTTGCCCAGCTTTGAATTTCTAAGTCCCAAGTTCCAAGCTCGTAATAGGCATTCTATAAATATTTGGGAATGAATGAATGAACGATACATCCTAAGGCATTATGTCTTTGCTCCCCTGTTTTTCTGTCTTCCATGAAGCTTCTGACATTCCTTGTTGATTCCACCATGAGAGGCCTGGCTTGTTTGATGATTGTTTATCTTTCTTGATCTGCTTCCCCTTCTTTTATGAAATAACACTCTTCCAAGAAACCATAGTGGTGTTTCTGAAATTTTACAACTAGAAATCTGGTGTCAGTCAAGCAAACATATTCTTTTTCTTCAGACTCCTTTACCACTTCAAACCCGATAGTTCATTCATTCATTCAACAAATATTTGAAAGTGCCAACCACCTGCCAGTAGCTGTTCTGAACAACATACAATGTCTCTGTCATCAAGAGCTTACACTTCAGTGGCACCTGGCTGGCTCAGTTGGTAGAGAATGCAAATCTTGATCTTGGGGTTGTGGGTTCAAGCCCTACGTTGAGCGTAGAGATGGCTTAAAAATAAAATCTTTAAATTTTTTATTTTATTTATTTGACACAGAGAGAGCACAAGCAGGGGGAGCAGTAGGCAGAGGGAGAGGGAGAAGCAGACTGCCTGCTGAGCAGGGAGCATGATGTGGGACTCGATTCCAGGACCCTGGGATCATGACCTGAGTCGAAGGGAGATGCTTAACTGACTGAGCCACCCAGGCGCCCCTTAAAAAAAATCTTAAAAAAAAAAAAGCTTACATTTTAGCAGGAGAAGACAGAAACAGTCAATTACACAATGAATGCTTTCATCTTGATAAAGCAGTTCAGAGTATTTTGCAAAGGTATATCAGGACCCGACTGGTTTTGCATGCCAGAGAAGCTGTCCCAGAGATTGTTGCCTTTGGTAGGAGTAACCTAGGCCAGAAGGGAGAAGCCCTTTGCAAGTAGAACAGTATGTCCAACAGCCTTGACGTAGGAAGGAACATCTAAGGTTGAGCAACTGAAAGTGTGATAAGAATGCAGAGAGGAAAACAGCTCTAAATGAGACTGGCAAGGAAGCCAGGAGCCAATACTGAAAGGGCCTTTCAGCAAATGATGCGTTTTAATCAAGGGGCTGACATAATCAGATTTAACTTGTAAAGAAAATTACTCTGCCTATAATTTGAAAAATGGATTGGACAAGGATAACACTGTAATCTGATGTGGGGGCTAGAACTGTGTCTGTCACATTTTTAAAATCTCTAGACCTTGGAATGTAGTGCCTAACTAACATTTATTAATTACAACAAGTAAACAAATAAAGCTAAGCCTATAAAATACTGAGGTTTTGAGAAATGCTCTTGGACATATGGGGCTTTGTTAAATAGAATTATCAAAGCATTTTCCATTTTAAGCATCTAATAAGAGTAATTAACAATAGAAAGAAAAATAGTTATCTGTGAGCTTCCTATAAACTAAACCCATTTGTGGGCACCTGGGTGGCTCATTAAATTAAGTGAGGAACTCTTGATTTGGGCTCAGATTATAATCTCACGGTGGTGAGATTGAGCCCCCTGTTGGGCTCAGCACTCAGCGGGGTGTCTGCTTGATATTGTCTCCCTCTCCCTCTGACCTCTGCCCCCCACCTTGCGCTCTCTTAAATAAATAAATAAATCTTAAACACACACACACACACACACACACACACACACACACACTAAACCCATTTGTTCCTTTATTTGCTCATTCAGCAACCTCTGTGGAGTGCCAGGCAAGATGTCTCTGCCTTCATGGGGCTTGTATTTTAGTGTGGGAGGCAACACAGAAACAATTACAATAATGTGTAGTGGCCATGTTTGATGCTAACCTGGCATCCGCACCTCCTCCTTTTTTCCATCAGAATCTGGTCCTTGCTCAGGTATCCACTACTCCTGTGCAGCCCATATATCCCTAGCCTGTAGTTGGCTCTTTCTCTGTGGTTCTTTCCAGCTTTTAGAGGCAACCATTAACACATCTGAAGCAACTGTTCAGATGCTTCTGGCTGGCAAACAATACTGAGCTGTAATTTTAAGCACCAGCCACAAAGGGGCACAAGCAGCTCAATGAAATTTACCAGGTTGGTCAGAGTACACTCAACACTGTAACTCTCGAGTGCCTCCACCTGAAAAAGTAGGAAACCATTGGGAGATTTTCTTCTAAGTTATAGAAAACACAAGAATATTCCGAGAGATGTGTGGTCTAGAGGAAGGGATAGTTTTCAAGCTGTTTAACCTTAAGATGACAATAATAATTAAAAGTGTCTCCAAAAAAAATAGTGTCTCAAGAAACAACATATTTTTGTCAAAGAGGGAATTTAAGCCAAACTTTGAGGTTCTCAGAACTTACCAATTTCTACTTAAAATATATAATCTCTACAGTTCAAAAGTGAGGACAAGAAAAGAAGCCACTTTGTTTACTTGTGTTGTGTATTTATATTTACATTTATAAATTGTATTTTGTTTTTTTAAAATATTTTATTTATTTATTTATTCATTTGAGAGAGCAAGAATGAAAGAGAGAGAGAGCACATGAGAGGGGGAAGGGTCAGAGGGAGAAGCAGACTCCCTGCTGAGCAGGGAGCCCGAAGCGGGACTCATCCCGGGACTCCAGGATCATGACCTGAGCCGAAGGCAGTCGCTTAACCAACTGAGCCACCCAGGTGTCCCTATAAATTGTATTTTGAAATAACCAGAGCATGAATTTGTATCGGATGGAAGTATATGTTTGACATGATTGGCAATAGAATTGTGTACCAGCAATTTCTAAATTACTGAAAAGGTTCAGTTCAGAATATTAGCAGTCTCATTGAGTCAGGCCAGTATGCTTGCTTCTTTTTAAATGATTTTATTTATTTATTTGACAGAGAGAAACACAGCAAGAGAGGGGACACAAGCAAGGGGAATGAGAGCGGGAGAAGCAGGCTTCCCACAGAGCAGGGAGCCCAATGCGGGCCTCGATCCCAGGACCCTGAGATCATGACCTGAGCCAAAGGCAGACACTTAACGACTGAGCCACCCAGGTGCCCCGGTATGCTTGCTTCTTAAAACTAGATGTCAGTAGTGATATGGAGCTGGAAATTCTAGTTACTTGTCCACTTAAACTAGGCCTGAATGACTACATGTTTCCATTTTCTTGAGAAATAAATCAGTGTAGTGATGGAAAAGCCTCTTAACAGAGAAATTGTTTTGTTCTGGTGAAATAATTTGGTTGAGAACTCTTATGGGATATAAGATCTGTGATTTTGGAGAGCTTTTCGATAGCTCTGGATGCTCCAATGGGAAGTTTGTGAGGACATAGATACTGAGGATTATAGCATTCAGTACCACTTGCTTGAGTGCTTTCTCCTATTGGCCACCCACTCCAGCTTGGTAAGGTGTCATTTTAAATATTACCATTCCTCTATACAACTTTCTAAGTACTTCCTACATGCATCATTAACTATTACAATTACATATTTATTTATCATTATTAAAGCTGTCAGCCCTAGGGTAGTAAAGATCTATCTGCCTTGCTCACCCTTCATTATATTCTGTGTCCAGAATAATACCTAGAACATGGTGGATATAAAATAAATGACCAACCCTCCAAATGCCAGCTCTCTTATGCCTTCATTTTCAATAAATCTTTTTTTTTCTTTTGTACACACCTCCAATTCTTTGAACCTCCATCTGCTGCCAACTCCCCAACTCCATTTGCATAAGTGTCCCTCCCTTGAATCATTTAGACTAAATTCTAATCTTGTGTGTAAGGGTGAAACTCCATGAGGCTGGATAAAGAAGAGCTGCTGAGGAAAGAACATTTACAGAGGAGCTGTAATGCAGAAAATTCACCGCCATCCTGGGTCCATCTATCAGGCCTCTCTTGGTCTCTCCATCCCCCCTACTTCTAGCTCCCTCATACCCCTACCTTCCATCATCACCAGCTTTGGACTCCATATTGAGCATCTAAACTCTTCTTTTACCAGCATCTATTATTGTCTTATATCCTTATATTTCCACAGCATCATCACAGAACACCAACCTTCAAGTAAACTTCTGGAAAACTTCTCTGAGCCACCTAGATTTTGTGCAAATTCATAGTCATCAACTTCATTCTCAGAACTACCTGTCAGTTCCTTTTCTTTTCTGGCTTCAGCTTCCTCCCATATCTTTTTATCACTATAAATAAACTTTCCTCAGTCTACGTCTGGTTCTAGTTTGAGTTGTTCATAGTATTTCCTTATTAGTCTTTAGTGTGTGTAGCTCTGTACTGATCTTCCTCTTATTCCTGATATGGGTTATTATGTATTCTCTTTTTTTCTTCATCAGTGTCGCTAGAGATTTATCAATTTTATTTATATTTTTTCTAAGAATCAGCTTTGGTTGATTTTTCTCAATTATTTTTCACTGCTCAATTTCATTGATTTCTACTCTTTATTATTTCCTGCCTTCTGCTTGTTTGGGTTTAATTTGTTCTTCAGTTTCTTAATATGGAAATTTAGATTACTGATTTGAGATCTTTAATCTTTTCTAAGTATTTATAATAGCTGCATCCACAAATTTTAACACAACATATTTTCATCATATATATATATATATATTTTTTTTTTCCCTTGAGACTTCCTCTTTTTTGACCCAACAGTTATTGTGGAAGGCAGAATAATGTCCCTCTTCTTCCTCTCCTGGCCTGTCATTACTGGAAACTGTGAATGTGTTAGGTTACATGACAAAGGGGAATTAAGGTTGCAGATGGCATTAAAGTTGCTAATCATCTGACCTTAAAATAGTGAGATTATGCTGGATTATCCAGGTGGGCCCAGTGTAATCACAATGATCCTTATAAGTGGGACCCAGAAGCAGAAAAGGAGATGTGATAACAAAAACAAGGTGAGAGTGATGTGCTCCAGCATTGCCAGTTTTAAAGATATAGGAAGGGAATCATGAACTAGGGTATGCAGATGGCCGCTGGAAGCTGGAAAAGGCAAGTGGGGTTATATGTTATATGTCTTACCTATGGAACTGTAAGATAATAAATGTATTTTCTTTTAAGCCATTAAAATTGTGGCAACTTGTTATAGCAGCAGTATAAAACTAATAGTTACTTATAAATGTTTCATTTAATTTCCAAATATTTGAAGATTTGCCATATGTCTTTCTGCTTTGGATTTATAATTTCTTATAGCTTGTATGATGTTTATTTAAATTTGTTTTAAATTGTCTCATGGTCAAGAATCTGGTCTCAGTGAACATTCTATGTGTATTTGAAAACAATGTGCATTCTGTTGTTGGGACAAGTTTTTTTTATAAATGTCAGTTAGGTCAAGTGAATTGATAGCCGTTATTCAGATCTTCTCCATATTGATTTTCTATCTAATACTTCTGTGATGAAGTCTCCAACTCCAGTTGTAGATTTGTGTATTTCTCTTTTCAGCTCTATCAGTTTTTGTTTCATCTATTTTGAAGCTCTGTTATTAGATGCATATACATTGACAACTATTACATCTTCTTGGAGAAATGATCCCTCTACTATTATGTAATACTCATCATTATTCCCGATATTCCTTGTTTTGAAGTTTACTTTGTCTGATATTAATATAGTTGCTGTAGGGGTGCCTGACTGGCTCAGTTGGTAGAGCGTGCAACTCTTGGTCTGAGATTTTGAGTTTGAGCCCCACATTGGGTGTAAAGAATAATTAAAAAATAAAATCTTATATCTATTTATATATATAGCTGTTTTAACACTTTTTTAACACTCTTGATTATTGTTTGTATGGTATATCTTTTTCTTTCTACTTTTATTTTCTTTTTTAAGATTTTATTTATTTATTTGACAGAGAGAGAGAGCACAAGCAGGGGAGTAGCAGGCATAGGGAGAGGAAGAAGCAGACTCCCTAGTGAGCAGAGAGCTCTATCCCAGGACCCTGGATCACGACCTGAGCCAAAGGCAGAAGCTTAACAGACTGAGCCACACAGGCGTCCTTATCTTTCTACTTTTAATCTATGTTTTTGGGTTTCTTAGAAATGGTATAAAGTTGAATTTTGTTTTGTTTTGTTTTAAATCTAGTCTGACAACCTCTGGCTTTTAATTGGTATTCTTGTCTTAATTAAACCCACAACAGGTATTCTCAGTAAATGACTCTGCTGAAATCACTAAAAGCTAGGTTAACAGGTATATTCTTGCTCAACTTCCAACTCTCTTACCTAATAATAAAAGGAATAGCTACAATTATTCAGTCTTTTTCATGTACCACACTTTTGTTTACATGTATTTACTAATTTAATTCCAGTAACAATGCTATGAGGTGGGTACTATTAGTTTCAGCCCCAGTTTACAGAGAAGAAAAACCAAGGTAGAGAGAGGTTAAATAACTTGACTAAATCACATTAGGAAACGTTAGAGCCAACTTCCAAATGCAAACAGTATGGCTCCAGATATTAATCTCACATTATATAACCTATCTTTATTTTTTTAAGATTTTATTTATTTATTTGACAGAGAGAGAGAAAGCATAAGCAGGGGGAGGGGCAGTGGGAAAGGGAAAAGTAGACTCCCTGCTGAGCAGGGAGCCCAACACAGGGCTCAATCCCAGGACGGATCAGGACCTGAGCCAAAGGCAGACATTTAACTGACTGAGTCACCCACGCGCCCCATGACCTGTCTATCTTTAAAGTTGAGTCTTCCATTTCAAATTCATGTTTTAAATAAGATGTCTTCATGCATTGTCTCCACTTTTTCAGTAAAAAAAAACAAAACAAAACACTACATCTGTTTCCAAAGCACTCTTCATGTATGATTAAAAATGATCTTTATCTTGCAAAATCCAGTAGAAATGTCTTAATTTATCTGTCTGGCTTCTTCTACTGCATTTGACTTTATTAACCACTCCTATCTAAACTGTATTAGGTATCTCTTTTCTGTGCTCCCATAATGCCCTATACATATTCTTTTTCTTTTTTTTTAATCATTAAGGACTTTTTCTTGTTGTTTTTAACATATAATGTAATATTGGTTTCAGGAATAGAATTTAGTGATTCATCACTTACATATAACACCCAGGGCTCATAACAATTGCTCTCCTTAATACCCATCACCCATTTAGCCCACCCCCCACCCACCTCCCTCCATCAACCCTCAGTTTCTTCTCTATCCGTAAGAGCCTCTTAGGGTTAGAAAAAAAGAAAAAAGAGTCTCTTATGGTTTGCCTCCCCCTCTCTCCTCTCTCTTTTTTTTTCTTTTCCACATGTTCTGTTTTGTTCCTGAATTCCACATATGGATGAAATTATATGGTATTTGTCTTTCTCTGACTGACTTATTTTGCTTACATAATACTCTGTAGCTCCATCCATGTCATTGCAAAATGGCAATATTTCTTTTTTTATGGCTGAGTAATATTCCAGTGTGTATATATACCACATCCTCCTTATCTATTCATCAGCTGATGGACACTTGGGTTCTTTCTATAGTTAGGCTATTGTTGATAATTCTGCTGTAAACATTGGGGTGCATTTACCCCTTCAAATCTGTATTTTTTGTATCCTTTGGGTAAATGCCTAGTAGTGCAATTGCTGGATCATAGGGTAGTTCTAGTTTTATCTTTCTGAGGAACCTCCATACTGTTTTCCAGAGTGGCTGCACCAGTTTGCATTGACACCAACAATATAAGAGGGTTCCCCTTTCTCTCCATTCTCACCAACATCTGTTGTTTCCTATGTTGTCAATTTTATCCATTCTGACAGGTGTAAGGTGGTATCTCATCATAGTTTTGATTTGTATTTCCGTGATGATTAGTGATGTTGAGCATCTTTCCACGTGTCTGTTAACCATCTGGATGTCTTCTTTGGAAAAATGTGTCTATTGTATCTTCTGCCCCTTTCTTTCTTTCTTTCTTTCTTTCTTTCTTTCTTTCTTTCTCTCTCTCTCTCTCTCTCTCTCTCTCTCTCTCTCTCTCTCTCTTTCTTTCTTTCTTTCTCTTCTTCCTTTCTTTCTTTCTTCTTTTTTTTTAAAGATTTTATTTATTTATTTGACAGAGAGAGACACAGTGAGAGCAGGAACACAAGCAGGGGGTGTGGGAGGGGGGAAAAGCAGGCTTCCCGCCGAGCAGGGAGCCCGATGCGGGGCTCGATCCCAGGACCCTAGGATCATGACCTGAGCTGAAGGCAAACACTTAATGACTGAGCCACCCAGGTGCCCCCTTTCTGCCTGTTTCTTAACTAGATTACTTTTTTTGGTGCTGAGTTGCATAAGTTCTTTATATAAGTGGATACTAACCCTTTATTGGGTATGTCATTTGCAAATATCTTCTCCCATTCTGTAGGCTGCCTTTTAGTTTTATTTTATTTTTATTTACTTATTTGACAGAGAGAGATACAGCGAGAGAGGGAACACAAGCAGGGGAAGTGGGAGAGGGAGAAACAGGCTTCCTGCCGAGCAGGGAGCCCGATGCAGGGCTCGATCCCAGGCCAAATGCAGACGCCCAACAACTGAGCCAGCCAGGCGCCCCTGCCTTTTAGTTTTATTGATTGTTCCCTCACTGTGCAGAAGCTTCTAATCTTGATGAAGTCCCAATAGTTCATTTTTGTTTTTGTTCCCCTTGCCTCCAGGGATGTGTCTAGTAAGAAGTTGCTATAGCTGAGGTCAAAGAGGTTGCTGACTATGTTCTCTAGGATTTTGATGGTTTCCTGTCTCACATTTAGGTCTTTCATCCATTTTGAATTTATTTTTGTGTGTGGTATAAGAAAGTGGTCCAGTTTCATTCTTCTGCATGTTGCGGTCCAGTTTTCTCAATACCATTTATTGAAGAAACTGTCTTTTCCACTGGATATTCTGTCCTGCTTTATCAAAGATTAGTTGACCATATAGTTGTGGGTCCATTTCTGGGTTCCCTATTCTGTTCCATTGATCTGTGTGTCCGTTTTTGTGCCAGTACCATACTGTCTTGATGACTACAGCTTGAAGTCTGGAATCGTGATGCCTCCTGCTTTGCATTTCTTTTTCAGGATTGCTTTGGCTATTCATGGTCTTTTGTGGTACCATACAAATTTTAGGATTGTTTATTCTAGCTCTGTGAAAAATGCTGGTGGTATTTTGAGAGGAATTGCATTAAATGTGTAGATTGCTTTGGGTAGTATAGACATTTTAACAATGTTCTTCCAATCCGTGAGTATGGAATTTTTTCACATTTCTTTGTGTCCACATCTTCAATTTCTTTCATACGTGTTCCATAGTTTTCAGAGTACAGATCTTTTATTTCTTTGGTTAGGTTTATTACTGGGTATCATATTGTTTTTGGTGCAGTTGTAAATGGGATAGATTACTTGATTTCTTTTTCTGCTGCTTCATTATTGGTGTATAGAATGCAACAGATTTCTTTACATTGATTTTATATCCTGTGACTTTGCTGAATTCATGTATTAGTTCTAGCAATTTTTGGTGGAGTCTTTTGGCTTTTCTACATAGAGTACCATGTTGTCTGCAAATAGTGAAAATTTGACTTCTTCCTTATTGATTCGGATGCCTTTTATTTCTTTTTGTTGTCTGATTGCTGAGGCTAAGACCTCTAGTACTATGTTAAATAGTAATGGTGAGAGTGGACATCCCTATCTTGTTCCTGATTGTAAAAGAAAAGCTCTCAGTTTTTCCCCATTGAGAATGATATTAGCCGTGCGTCTTTCATATATGGCTTTTATGATGTTGAGGTATGTTCCATCTATACCTACTTTGTTGAGGGTTTTTATCAAGAAAGGATGCTGTATTTTGTCAAATGCTTTTTCTGCATCTATCGAGAGGATCATATGGTTCTTATCCTTTCTTTTATTAATGTATATCAGATTGGTTGATATCACCTCTGAAGCCCAGGAATAAATCCCACTTGATCATGGTGAATATTTCTTTTATTGTACTGTTGGATTCATTCTGTTAGTCTCTTGTTGATAAATTTTTGCATACATGTTCATCAGGGATTTTGGCCTGTAATTCTCTTTTTTAATGGGGTCTTTAATTTTGGAGTCAAGGTGATGCTGGCCTCATAGAATGAGTTTGGAAGTTTTTCTTCCATTTCTATTTTTTGGAACAGTTTTAGAAGAATAGGTATTAACTCTTCTTTATACGTCTGGTAGAATTCCCCTGGGAAACCACCTGACCCTGGACTTTTGTTTGTTGGGAGATTTTTGATATACTGATTCAATTTCTTTGCTGGTTGTGGGTCTGTTCAAATTTTCTATTTCTTCCTATTTCAGTTTTGGTAGTTTGTATGTTTCTATGAATTTGTCCATTTCTTCCAGATTGCCCAGTTTGTTGGCATATAATTTTTCATAATATTCTCTTATAATTGTTTGTATTTCTGTGGTGTTGGTTGTGATCTCCCCTCTTTCATTCATTATTTTATTTGTTTGGGTCCTTTCTCTTTTCGATATGTCTGTCTAGGGGTTTATCAATTTTATTAATTCTTTCAAAAAACTAGCTCTTAGTTTTGTTGATCTGCTCTACTTTTTTTTTGTTTATTTGTTTCTGTATCATTTATTTATGCTCTAATCTTTATTATTTCCCTTCATCTGCTGGCTTTAAGCATTATTTGCTCTTCCTTTTCTAGCTCCTGTAGGTGTAAGGTTAGGTTGTGTATTTGAGACTTTGGCTTCTTGAGGAGGCCTGTATTGCTATGTATTTCCCTCTTATGACCACTTTTGCTGCACCCCAAAGGTTTTGGACTGTCGTGTTTTCATTTTCAGTTGCTTCCATGTATTTTTTTAAATTTCTTCCTTAATTTCCTGGTTAACCCATTCATTCTTTAGTAGGATGTTCTTTAATCTCCATGTATTTGCAGTCTTTTCAAAATTTTTCTTACAGTTGACTTCGAGGTTCACAGTGGTCTGAAAATATGATGATATGGGGCGCCTGGGTGGCTCAGTTGGTTAAGCGACTGCCTTCGGCTCAGGTCATGATCCTGGAGTCCCGGGATCGAGTCCCGCATCGGGCTCCCTGCTCACCAGGGAGTCTGCTTCTCCCTCTGACCCTCCCCCCATCTCATGTGCTTTCTCTCTCATTCTCCCTGTCTCTCAAATAAATAAATAAAAATTAAAAAAAAAAAAAGAAAATATGATGATATGATCTCAATCTTTTTGTACTTGCTGAGGGCTGATTTGTGACCCAATATGTGATCTAGAATGTTCCATGTGCACTCAAAAAGAATGTATATTCTGCTGCTTTAGGATGAAATCGTCTGAATATATCTGTTAAGTCCATCTGGTCCAGTGTGTCATTCAAAGCCATTGTTTCCTTGTTGATTTTCTGCTTAGATGATCTGTCCATTGCTGTAAGTGGGGTATTAAAGTTCCTTACTATTATTGCATTATTCTTAATGAGTTTCTTTATATTTGTTATTCATTGATTTATATATTTGGGTGCTCCCAAGTTGGGGGCATAAACATTTACAATTGTTAGACCTTGATGGATAGACCCCTTAATAATGATATAATGCCCTTCTTCATCTCTTGTTACAGTCTTTGTTTTAAAATATAGCTACTCCAGGTTTCTTTTGGCATTCATTAGCATGATAAATGGTTCTCCATCTCCTCACTTTCAATCTGCAATGTCTTTAGGTCTAAAATGAGTCTCTTATAGGTAGCATATAGATGGGTCTTGTTTTTCTTTTTTATGCATTCTGATACCCTATGTCTTTTGATTGGAGCATTTAGTCCATTTACATTCCAAGTGATTATTAAAAGATAGGAATTTAGTGCCATTGTGTTACCTGTAAAGTTGGTATTTCTGATGATGCTCTCTGTTCCTTTCTAGTCTTTATTGCTTTTGGTCTTTCTCTCCCACTCAAAGAGTCCCCTTTAATATTTCTTGCAGGACTGGTTTAGTGGTCATGAATTCCTTTAGTTTTTGTTTGTCTGGGAAACTCTTTATCTCTCCTTCTATTCTGAATGATAGCCTTGTTGGATAAAGTATTCTTGGCTATGTATTTTTTCCATTCAGCACATTGAATATATCATGCCACTTCTGGCCTGGAATGTTTCTGTAGACATATCTGCTGTGAACATGATCTGTCTTCCCTTGTAGGTTAAGGACTTTTTTTCCCTTGCTGCTTTCAGGATTCTTTCCTTATCCTTTTATTTATGTTCCTTGTATTTTGTGAATTTGACTATGATATGTCTTGGTGATGTCAGCTTTTATTGAATTTAATGGGAGCTTCCTGGATTTCTGTCTTTTCCATCCCCAGATTAGGGATGGCTTCAGCTATAATTTGTTCAAATAATCCTGCTCCTTTTTCTTTCTTTTCTTCTTCTGGGACTCCTATGATACAAATGTTATTTCACTTTAAGGAGTCGCTGAGTCCCTAAGTCTACAGTCATGATCTGATACCTTTCTTTCTGTCTTTTCTTCAGCTTCATTATTTTCTATAATTTTATTTTCTATATCACTGATTCATTCCTCTGATTCATCTGTTCTCATTGTCATTGCATCCATTTGGTTTTGCATCTTGGTTATAGCATTTTTCATTTCGGCCTGACTAGTTTTTATTTCTTTTATCTCTGCAGTAAGGCACGCAGCTGGTTTTCAGAACTCCAAATTTTAGAAATCTGCTTGGTGCAGACCAGTGCTGGTCCTCTGGAGGAGAGTCTTGCTGCACCGTTGTCAGTGCTGGCTTGTCCCAGAAATTGGTTGTGTGACTGTGCAGCAGTTCAGAGTTTATGGTAAAGCAGAGCTAAAAGCTGGCACTGAGGTTTGCTGCCCTCAGCCTGTGTCTTTGTTCCTGTGCTAGGGAATGGGGCAGCTCAATGGTGCCTGCGGGTCTTTTGTCCCAACACTGCCACTCCCAGATGCACTCCAAGCAGGGGAACTGCTTCTCTCCGTGCAACCCAGGGAATCATAAGACCATGCTGCCAGTGTCTCTACCCTCCTTCCCCATTGGAGCACCAACAGGCGTGACCCTATCGATGGTGTAGACCATCAAACTTCAGACTCTGAGCTCCACTGTTTATAAAAACTTGTATTCAGTCCCGTTCCCAGTCAATGGTTTTGAAGAAAGAGTTTTTCTTGTGCAACTCCCTGCATGCGCTTTCATTCTCTCTCTCTTTCTCTCTTTCTCCTCTGTGATCAGGTCTTCATCCCATTTGCAGCACCTGCAGCTCTTCTCTTCCCCCAAATCAACTTTCTGCAGCTCCTACCTTCTACGATGTGGCAGTTTTTTCAGTCTAGTTATGCGGTTTTGCTCTCTCAGTCCTCAGATCAATTCCTGGGTTTTCAAAATGATTTGATATTTATCTAGCTGTTTTCAAGGGACGAGGCAAGCCTAGGGTCCCCTTACTCCTCCACCAACTTAACTCTCCACCCTATATATATCCTTATTTTTGCAATTATATAATGCATCATAATTAAATGTTCAGGAGCTTGTCTTCTCACTATCTCATAAGCCCCCTGATATTAGAGATTTGTTTCTTATTTTTGTATGTGCAGTGCCTACTATAGTGCCTGGCACATTGTACGCATTTAAAAATATTTTGTTAAATCAGTGAACAATTGAAAACCATTTACTGATAATGAGTATATTATTTGTTGTCACTACTATGCAAGCAAACAGAAAAACCTCTCAAAGGCACAGATATTATGAGCTACATTATTTATTAAGATTGAATGGAAAGGAGGTGAAGCTTGGCTGAAACTCAACCATTCTTCTCTTTCCCAATGGAGACCCTTAGGATGCTCTGTAGAAAAAAGAAATTAACGAGATTTGTCTTCTTTATGTTCCTATAATACTCCCCTAGTGTGGTTTTCATTTAAAAAACAAAAAAAACAAGTTCCAGTGAACTATGGACTTGACAGCATTAATAACAGCTTTACTGCTTCCACCCTCATGTGTTTTCCCTGCATTTAGGAACGAAGACACTTTTATCAACCATTTTCAGATGCTGTATCTGTTACGTTCAAGAACATCAGGGACTGCTTTGAAGAATCAGTTTGATTAAGTTAGGGCTAGAATTCTGCAGCTCTGAGATTCCTCCTCCCTAACTATGAACAACTAGAAAAGGAGGGGGAGGAATGAAACAAATGGACACAGGAAGCACAGGACTGTGATCTTTGAGCAAAGGAGAAACAAACTAGGTAAGCATTAGGATTGCCCTGGCTTTCTGCCTATGGAAAATTTTTGGTCACAATGCAGGAATTCACATTAAGATGAGAAGATAGAGATTGAAGTTCAGGGATGCCACACAGCTAAAATTGGTGGGACAGGGAATCAGAGAGAAAGATGCTAGAAAAAGAATTCTAGAAATTTGCATAGCTGTCCTTCTTTTGAAGTTTTGAGACTAAATTCCATCTTGTGAGTGAAGGGTGAAACCCCATGAGGCCAGGCAAAGATCAGTTGCCGAGGAAGGAACATTTACAGAGGAGCTATAATGCAGACAATTCCTAGAGCTCACACAAGTCTTGGAATTATTCTAGTGCCCATCAGACAGAATGCAGAGATCTCATTGAATAAATGGGTCATTCAGTGGAGATCTGAGAGGTCCCACCTTAGTGGTGGAGCTAAACTGGTTCTATAGGAAAGACTACCTATTCACACACACCTAAAACACTTCAAATCAAACCTTGAAAAGATGAATTTGATCCAAAAGTAAGTTAACTACCTGCCAGAACAAAGTTCAACACTCTTTAATGAAACACAGTACAAGTTTTAAAAGGAATATTACCAAAAAAGCTGGAAAGGCAGAAATCAGAGTTCAGGGATGTTGAGGCTGCTAGAAATTCTGAGACAGAGAACTGGAGAGTAGGGTGCTGCACAGATAGACTTCTGGAGAACTGTACAGGAGTCCCCTCAAATATATGACTAAGAAGTGATATACACATAAGTGAGAGGAATCTTGGAAATAGCCAGTGGAAAGGAGTAAGCAGAACAATTCCTGGAGTTCCCACAGGACAGGGAATAGTTTGTATTCTCACCAGTCATGGTAGAGAGACCTCATCCTACACAGGGCATTGGGGACAGCCCTCAGAAGAGCCAGGCCTTAATAGTAGGGATAAAAAGCACAGAGTAAAGTCTTTGCTGGACCTGATCTACCATAAGAAATTTTAATAATAAGCCTGAAATGGATCAAGGTGATCCTCGAGTAGATTTAACAAAATCAAAACTCCCTTTTTTTTTTTTTAAGATTTTATTTATTTGACAGAGACAGAAAGAGCACAAGCGGGGGGAGTGGCAGGCAGAGGGAGAGGGAGAATCAGGCTTCCCGCTCAGCGGGGAGCCCAATGCGGGGCTCTATCCCAGGACCCTGGGATCATGACCTGAGCCAAAGGCAGATGCTTAACCAACTGAGCCAGCCAGGTGCCCCCAAAATCAATACTCTTTAAAAGGAAAACCGTTGTGTACTCTTGGTGGGAATGCCAAATGGTACAACCACTATGGAAAACAGTATGGAGTTTCCTCAAAAAAAAAAAAAAAAAAAAGTCATATGATCCAGCAATCCCACTCATAGGTACATATCCAAACTAATTCAAAGCCAGATCTCAAAGAGATATTTGTACACCCGTGTTCATTGCAGCATTATTCACAATAGCCAAGAAATGGAAGTAACCTGAGTATCCACTGACAAATTAATAAAGAAAATGTAGTATATACCTACAATGGAATATTATTCAGCTTTAAAAAAAGGATATCCTGTCACATGCTACAGCATGGATGAACCCTGAAGGCATGCTAAATAAGCTAGTCACAAAAGGACAAATACTGTGTGATTCCACTCATACAAAGTTTCTAAAGTAGTCAAAATCATAGAGACAAAGTAGGAAGGTGGTTGTTAAGGGTTGCAAGGAGAGGGTGAGGGGAGGGGAAAAGTGTATAGTTTCAGTTTTGCCAGGTGAAAGGTTCTAGAGATCTATTACCCAACAATGTGAATATACTTAATGCTACTGAACTGTACACTTAAAAATAGTTAAGATGGTAAGTTTAACGTTATATGC
Source organism: Callorhinus ursinus (assembly GCF_003265705.2). Classification (NCBI taxonomy): domain Eukaryota; kingdom Metazoa; phylum Chordata; class Mammalia; order Carnivora; family Otariidae; genus Callorhinus; species Callorhinus ursinus. The sequence continues at coordinate 33,498,531 of NW_027397076.1, forward strand.
CTTTTAACACACAAAATCCATCCTCTCCAGTTAATCTGTCACCTTTGTAGTATCATATATTCACATATGTATAGGTATAAAAGTTTTTTTCTCTATTCTAATCCATCGAATATTTGTCTTTTTAGAATATCATATTGATTTGATAGAATATTTGTATTAAATGCTCGAGATGTAATAAGACAAATCTCACTCACTGTACTCATTTTATTTTTAAGATTTTATTTATTTATTTGACAGAGACAGACACAGTGAGAGAGGGAACAAAAGCAGGGGGAGTGGGAGAGGGAGAAGCAGGCTTCCCGCAGAGCAGGGAGCCCGATGCAGGGCTTGATCCCAGGACCCTGGGATCATGACCTGAGCCGAAGGCAGATGCTTAACGACTGAGCCACCCAGGCACCCCTCTTTTTTTTTTTTTTAAGCAGCATTTTCAGTAGTCTTTTTAATCTCTACCTTTTTTTTTTTAAAAGATTTTATTTATTTATTTGACAGAGAGAAAGAGAGCACAAATAGGGGGTAGTGGCAGAGGGAGAGGGAGAAGCAGACTCCCCACTGAGCAGGGAGCCCGATATGGGGCTCGATCCCAGGATCCTGGGATCGTGACCTGAGCCGAATGCAGACATTTAACCAACTGAGCCACCCAGGTGCCCTCTCTCATAATTTTCTTGACTCTTCTGTAGAATTTAACCTTCCACATAAATGCTAGGCATATTTTATTCAGTTCTATGATACACATAATTGGGGTAACAACTAATTAATAGGAGCCCCAGGCAGACTCAGTTGGTATAGCATGCAACTCTTGATCTTGGGGTCATGATTTTTATGCTAAATTTTATGCTAAAATTGCATCCAAGAATATAGTGCATTTTCCCATTTCTTCAGGTCTAATGTTTTTATATTATACTTATCAATAAAATTTTAGAGATTTCTCTTCAACTTATTCCTAAGCATTTTATAGTTTTTCCACTATTATGAATAAAATATGGAATATTTTTCTCATTTTTTTATTTCTAGGTGCTTGCTGTCAGAATACTGAAACTGAGAAACCTAATGAATTTAGTATATTGCTTTGATACATAGACACATTACTAATCTCTTATTAATTCTGTTAGTATTTTATTGAATAACTTAGGTATATGTCATCAGCAGAAAGAGAATATTTAAACTGTTCTTTTAAAATTTTTATCTTAAATAAATAATAAATAGGTTGATTCTATGCCTAGTTTCTGATTTTAATTTAAATTGTTTACCTGCCTTGCCATTTAGAATACTAGCTGTGCTGTTTCTAGAGGGGTTTTTGTTGTTGTTGTTGTTTGTTTGTTTGTTTTTAAGATTTTATTTAAGTAATCTTCAGTGTGGGGCTTGAACTCACAACCCTGAGATCAAGAGTTGCATGCTTTACCAGCTGAGCCAGTAGGTTCCCCTTTTTTAAATAAATGGTCTTTGTTATATTTAGGTAGTTTCCTTCTATTTTCTATTATACTTTGAGTTTTTATTAAGATGGCTGTTAATTTCATCAAATAACTTTTTGGTATTTATTGATGTCAATGTATGCTTTTACTCTTTATTGTTATGGTAATAGATTATGTTGATAGATTTCCTGTTATTCAAATACCATTGCATTCCTGAAACAACAAATCTTGCTTGAACCTAATTTTTAATTTTTCAATATATGTATATACACACATATATGTATTCTTTTTGCTGAATTTTGGAAGAGAATTGTGTACCTATATTAGTGAGATAGGACTATAGTTTTTGCCTGTATAAAAAATATATAGGCACCTGGGTGGCTTAGTTGGTTAAGCATCTGCCTTCGGCTCTGGTCATGATCCCAGAGTCCTGGGATCGAGCCCCACGTGGGGCTCCCTGCTCATTGGGGAGTCTGCTTGTCCCTCTCCCTCTGCCCCTCCCCCTGCTCATTCTCGCTCTCTCTCTAATAAATAAAATCTTTTTTAAAAATGATTTAAAACATATATATATTTTTTAAATTTATTCTGATTTCTTAAAATAAGTGAAGAAGCTTTCTAATTTAAACAGTAACTTTCTTAAAAAGGAACAGAATTATCTGTTCTTTAAAAGTTGTGAATCCCATCTGGTACTGGAGCCTTTTATCAAGTAGTAAATTAAAGAAAAAATCTTTACTATATCTTTTATAAAGATGGCAATTTTATACAGAGTACACATATTTGGTAATTTATATTTTGCTAGAAAATTATCCATTTCATCAAAGGCTTTCAAATTTGTTGTTATAAAATTGCTAGTCATATTCTCATAATTCTTTTAATATCTGCTGAATATGTTGTATGTCTTCTTTCTCATGCCCAATTTTGTCTGTTTTTTTTTCTTTTCACTTAATCAGACCCATGAGTTTATCTGTTTGTTATCTTTTCCTTAATATTTTTCTAGATGAGGCATGTGAATGATCTATTCTCTGAATTACTGCACATTTTCAAAAACTGTTCTTTCATGCGACAGGCTAATAACTATGTAAAGAATCTTCCCTTTTTTCATTCTAAAGATGCTATTCTACTGCCTTCAAGCTTCTAGGGTTACCATTAAGTCCAATGCAAATGTGGCTCTTTTTTTCCTTTCTCAGCAATTTGTTCTTTCTAAATGGTAGCAAATAGTATTTGCTCTTTATTCTTAGAGTTCAGGAATTTTTATCAGGTTGTGTATGTGTGTTTTCTCATCAATTCAGTCTACCCTGGATTCTGGGAGCCTTTTTAATTTACAAAATTAGATCTTTTGGGCGCCTGGGTGGCTCAGTTGGTTAAGCCACTGCCTTCGGCTCAGGTCATGATCCTGGAGTCCCGGATTGAGTCCCACATTGGGCTCCCTGCTCAGCAGGGAGTCTGCTTCTCCCTCTGACCCTCTTCCCTCTCGTGCTATCTCTCTCATTCTCTCTCTCTCAAATAAATAAATAAAATCTTTAAAAAAAAACCAAAAAAAACAAAATTAGATCTTTTAGCTCTCTTGAATGTTTCTTTTTGTCTGTCCAGAGTGCGTATTGTTTATATGTTAGGTCTCTTGCCTTTCTGCTCTAGCGGCTTGTTTTCCTTCTTGATTTCCATGTCTGCTTTTATTTCGCATTTTGAAAAAGTTCTTGAACTTTACCTTTTAGGCCACTACGGTGACCAATCTTTTTTTCAATTTATCTACCAACATATTTAGTTGGAGATTTCTATTTTTTATATTTCTAGTAATTTTACTGCACTTGAATTTAAGTAGTTTTAAAAAAAAAACCACGTGAGTTGTTCTCTTTGGGGGAAGAGATTATTTTCTGTTTATGACTTTTTTCCTGGTCTTACCTATACAGGATTCTTTTCTTTTCTTTCTCCTTTCCTTTCTTTCCCTCCCTGCTTCTTTCTTTCTTTCTTTCTTTCTGTTTGTTCGTTCTTTCTTCCTTCCTTCTTCCTTCTCCCTTCTCCCTTTTCCTTTTCCTAGCTCTATGCCCAATGTGGGGCTTGAATTCACAGCCCTGAGAGCAAGAGTCACATGCTCTACCAACTGAGCTAGCCAGGCACCCATAGGGTGCTTTTCTTTTTCTTTCTTTTTTTCTTATTAGGGATCAGGTCTAGTTTTTTGGAGGACCTGGAGTCTACCAAGCAGTTATTAAACTTGTACTGGCAATGCGGGAAGCAGGCAGGTTATCACTTCCCTTCTGATTCCCAAAATAGAGATCTTAGAATGTTCTAAGCAGATAAGAATGAAGACTTTGGAGCCAGATTGCCTCAGTTCAAATACCAGCTCTGCTGTTTACTAGTGATGTGGCCTTGGGCAAATTATTCGAACTCTGTGTCTCAATTTCTTTATCCAGTGGGGGAAATAATCAGAGTATTCTTGTGGGGTTATTGTGAGAATTTTAAGAGTCTACTTTTGTGAAATACTGAGAACAGTTCCTGGCAAGCATATTGGCTGTTTTTAAAAATTCCTTCTGAAAACGGATGCATATGTGGTGGAACAAAAACTGTTAAATCTTTGAGCTTTCTAGCTTTCTCTCCCAATTGTTCTCAATTTTGGCTGCACATTTGAATCACTGAGAAGCTTTTAGAAATTCTCTTGCTGTACCCCAGACTAATTAGATGAAATTTCTCAAAAGGGGAACAAAGCAGTGGGAGTTTTTAACACTTCCCATGGACTTCCACTCTGTATCCCAACACAGAACTCTTGCCTTAAACCCTATACCAAAGAAAATTTCACTGTTTGCCTATTGATCTACTCTTGTATTAGTCATGATAGATATGAGTTTTTTCAGATAGGTTCTTTTGCTCTGCAGAATGCAGATTTTAAAAAGAGGTTTACAGAGTGAGGCTAAATCTCAGATTCAAGGAACTTTGGAAAAATGTTGCAGTTATTTTGCACTACACTAAGAGAGAATCCAAAACCTAGAAGGCAAGGCTCTTTGGGGATCCAGTCCCTGTCTGCTTGCTCCTCCAGCCTCCTCACATCATTTCCCCACTACTCACTAGGCTCCAACCTAGCCAGCTACCTTTGTGTCAAACTCTTTCTATCTCCAGGCTTTTCTGCTGGCTATTTCTTGTTCCAGGAATGCTCTCTACTCCCTACCCTTTCTTTACCTGGCCATTGCTTAATGTCACTTGCTCAGAAAAATATTTCTTGAACTTCCAATAAAATCAGTCCCTCTAGGGCTCACTATTCACCAACACTGCAGTTTCCTTCACAGAACCTACCACAATGTGTAATTATTCACTTTTGTGATTACTGGTATAATGCCTAACTCCTAGCTAGACTATAAGCTCTATGTTTATTTTGTTCTATTTATCTTAATGCCTTATGGCTAATACTGTGCAATATACCAAGAGCTCATGAATAAATATTTAATAAGTCAATAAATGAAAAGTGTTCTTAATTTTGATCAGTGATTAAAAGATTGAAATTTATGGGCACCTGGGTGGCTCAGTTGGAAGAGTGTGTGACTCTTGATCTTGGGGTCATAAGTTGGAGTCTGACGTTAGATTAGCGATTACTAAAAAAGAGAGAGAGAGAGATTGAAATTTAGTCCTGAAAGGGATTTTTGATTGTCTATTTCAAATAGTTTGTGGTTTGAAGAAACTGATACTCAAGTATGTAAATTACTTGCCCCAAATCATTCAGCTAATTAGTGATGGATTAGGACTCAGTCTCATTTCTTCCATTTCTAAGTCAGTGAAATTTTCTGGTATTAAGGGATTTGCTACTGCAGATATAAAACAAGAGGATCAATAAAGTAATTTATATATATGGAATGAAGATTTAATACACTCATCATTTAGAAAAACGATTTTTACTGAATGATAATATAAAGTGTTAGAAGATACTGAAAACTGAACTGAGTTTCAGTTTTCAAGTGAAAGCATAAGTCAATAAATAAAGGCTTTGTTTAATCATTGTGAAAGGTTGCTAATCCTTAGTCCAGATGAGATTACTATTTGGAATGTGCCATTCCTCAGAAAAGTGTGCCATCTACCAGTAATAAAGCAACCACTCATTAAATTCCTGTACCATGCTAAGTGATTTGCATGCATAAACCCCAAATCTCTGCAACTTTGCAAAGTAGGTATTATTCACAGATGAGAAAATGAGACTGATTATCAATCACACAGTTCATAAATGGTTAACATTGAAACCACATTGGTGACTTCTGATTCTCATCTGACACATAAAGAGCTTGGAAGTTGTCACTTCCAACCTCACAACAAGAAAAAAGCTTAACAAATTGAAATCAACAACTCTTCTTAGATGTAGCAGAGAACTGAAGTCACAGGGCACACTGCTGCCCTGAAAACTGAGAGATGGGGCGGCTGGGTGGCTCAGTCGTTAAGCATCTGCCTTCAGCTCAGGTCATGATCCCAGGGTCCTGGGATTGAGCCCCACATCGGGCTCCGTGCTCAGCGGGAAGCCTGCTTCTCCCTCTCCCACTCCCTCTGCTTGTGTTCCCTCTCTCACTGTGTCTCTCTGTCAAATAAATAAATAAAATCTTAAAACAACAACAACAACAAAAACCCTGAGAGACAGAGAATCACAGTTTACAGGGAGCAAAAGCCCAGGAGCAAAAGCCAGCAGCTGGAGCCAATATTAGTAGGAAAACTTTAAATTGTAACTAACAAATTGTTGGAAAACTCATTGCAGACTAGCTTGAGAGTTAAAATCTCCTAAGGGCCCCAGGATTGGAAGGCCCCTACACTTTCCTGAATTTTACCTCTAAGAGCTATACCAAGTTTTCACTGTAAGGATCAAAGAAAAATCCCTCCAGGGGAGGGGGAAAGTATTCATTTTTTAAAGTGCTAAAGAGCTCTCAGTTCTCCTTAACAAAGTTCTCCCTCAAGGAAAACTGTTTTACCAGAGCCTAACTGACTGGAGTTTTACCAAAGCCAAACCTACCTGGGGGAAGGGAAATACCCAACTCCAGCCTCCTCTAGCCTTTGACATGGAGGAAAAGAAATACCCAACTCAGGCTCACTAAAACACTGAGACTCAATTATAGGATTATAGAACACTTCTCCTCCCACACTTTGCCACCTCATCAATAGGCCTACTGTATAATAACGGGAGATTAAAGCTAAAAGAACTGCAAGCCTCAGACTCTTTTCTTACATTCCTCTTCTAGGAATACCCAAAAACAATAGGGGAGACAAAAACAAGGACCCTAGAGGAAATTTTAGCCTCTGACACCACAGCATAGCAAACATTAAATATAGTCCAACTCCTAGTAGGTAAACATAAAACCTCACACTAAGGCCTATACCTGGTATATCATGTCCAGCTTTCAACAAAAAATTAGAAGGCATGCTAACAGGCAAAAACCAGTCTTAAGAGACAAAGCAAGCATCAGAACCAGATTCATATATGGTAAAGATTTTGGAATTATGAGACAAGGCAGTTAAAATAACTAATTAGTATACTAAGGATGCTAAAGAAAGAAGTAGACAATATGGAAAAATAGATGAGTAATGTAAGCAGAGAGATGGATATCCTAAGAAAGAATCAAAAGGAAATGCTAGAAATAAAAAACAAAGTAACAGAAATGAAGAATGCTTTTGATGGGCTCATCAGTAGACTAGACCTGGCTGAAGGAAGAATTAGTGAGCCTGAAGATATGTGAGGCAAAGACTGACAGAACTGCAAGGAGAAATAGATTTATCCACTATTAGAGTTTGAGACTTCAATACCTATCAGTAATTGACAGATCCAACAAACAAAAAATCAGTAAGGATAGAGTAGAACTGAAGAGCACCATCAATCAACTGAATATGATTAACATTTATAGAATACTTCATCCAACAAAAGCTAAACACATATTCTTCTCAAGTTCACATGAAACATTCACCAAGACAGACCACATTCTGGGCCATAAAACACACCTTAACAAATTTAAAAGAATAGACATCATACAAAGTTTGTCCTTAGACCACGAGATAATTAAACTAGAAATCAATAACAAAGATAGCTGGAAAATCCCAACATATTTGGAGATTAAACAATATACTTTTAAATTGTACATGGGTCAAAAAATAAGTTTCAACAGGAATTAAGAAATATTTTATGGGGCACCTGGCTGGCTCAGTTGGTAGAGCATGCAACTCTTGATCTCAGGGTCATGATTTCAAGCCCCCATTGGGTGTAGAGTTTACTTCATAATAAAAAATAATATTTTAGGGGCACCTGGGTGGCTCAGTCATTGAGCGTCTGCCTTCAGCTCAGGTCGTGATCCCGGAGTCCTGGGATCGAGCCCCGCATCGGGCTCCCTGCTCGGCCAGGAGCCTGCTTCTCCCTCTTCCGCTCCCCCTGCTTGTGTTCCCTCTCTTGCTGTGTCTCTCTGTCAAATAAATAAATAAATAAATCTTTAAAAAAATTTTTTTTAAATGTCTTATAATAAGTAAAAATTAAAATATAACCTATCAAAAGTTGTGGGTTGCAGTGAAATAATGGTTAGATGGAAATTTATAGCATTGAAATGCATTTTATTTTATTTTATATTATTTATTTATTTTTAAAGATTTTATTTATTTGACAGAGAGAGAGCACATAAGCAGGGGGAGTGGGAGAGGGAGAATCAGGCTCCCCACTGAACAGGGAGCCTGATGCAGGGCTTGATCCCAGGACCATGGGATCATGACCTGAGCCGAAGGCAGATGCTTAACTGACTTAGCCACCCAGGTGCCCCTGAAATGCATTTTAGAAAAAAAGAAAAAGATCAATAGTCTGAGCTTTCAATTTAGGAGAGCTAGAAAAATAAGAACAAATTAAATTCAAAGCAAATTAAAGCAGAAGAAAGGAAATAATAAAAATTAGAACAGAAATTAATGAAATTGAAAACAGAAAAACAAAAAGTTGGTTCTTTGAAAGATTAATAAAATTGGAAAACCCCTAGTCAGGCTAACCAAAAATAAAGGGCAGAAATTAGAAAGAGAAAAGATAAGATACAAATTACTAGTATCAGGAAGGAAAGAGGTGTCACCACTACCAATCTCATGGACACTAAAAGGATAATAAGGGAATATTATAAACAACCATTCCCACAAATTTGAAAACTTAGATAAAATCAACCAATTCCTTGAAAGACACAATATACTAAAACTCACACAAAAAGAAATATCTGAAAAGGCCTATCTATTAAAGAAACTGAATTAGTAATTAATAACTTTCCAAGATAGAAAGCACCAGGCACAGATGGTTTCACTCGTGAATTTTACCAACCATCTAAGTAAAAAAGATACCAGTTCTCTACAATGGTATAAAAAATAGAAGCAAAGGTAACACTGCCTAACTTACTCTTTAAGGCCAGCATTACCTTAATACCAAATCAGACAAAAATATTATCAAGAAAGGAAAACTACAGAGGGGCATCTCTCATGAACACAGTTACTGTGGGTCAGGAATTCAGGAGCATCTTAGTTGGGTGGTTCTGACTTAGAATCCCTCATAAAATTGCAGTCAAGAATTTGGCCAGGTAGAAGACTTGACAAGAGGATTTGTATCACATGGTGCTAGTTGTTGACAGGTGGCCTCAGTTTCTCCCCACGTGGGCTTCTACACTGGTTGCTTAAGTGTTTTCATGACATGGAGACTGGCTTTCCCCAGAATCTTAAAATAATAATAATAATAATAAAATAGCTTGATATGAAAAAAAAATCTTACCTCTTTTTTTTTTAAGATTTTATTTATTTATTTGACAGAGAGACACAGTGAGAGAGGGAACAAAAGCAGGGGGAGTGGGAGAGGGAGAAGCAGGCTTCCCACCGAGCAGGGAGCCTGATGTGGGGCTCAATCCCAGGACCCTGGGATCATGACCTGAGCTGAAGGCAGATGCTTAACCGACTGAGCCACCCAGGCGCCCCTCTTTCTTACCTCTTGCAAAGTGAATTACATGAGCAAAATTCACTCATATAATATTGGGAGTTATCTTTTTCATAGAATAATACTAATAACAATAAATATAAAAGAGCAGAAAGTACCTTGCAGTTGCATGGCACTGTAGACATGTCCCTATGGACATGAGAACACTGACTGCTTAATATATACTAGAGACTGTGCTAAATATGTTAGATGACTTATTCGATTCTCACAATAACTTCATGAGCTAGGTGCTATTAATAGCCTCATTTTATGGATGAGGAACCTGAGATATGGAGAGGTTAAGTAAACACGGTCATGCAGCTAGTGAGTGGTAGAACTAGGATTTGAACCCAGGCAATTGTTCTGGCTCCAGAGCCTATTGCTGCATTATGCTGCCTCTCAAAGCTGATATGGTCAAATTAGTTTTCTGTGGGTGCTGAAACAAATTATCACAAACTTAATGGCTTAAAACAACACAGATATATTACCTTAGTGCTTTTTTGGGCAGCAGTCCTAAAATTAAGGTGTCAGCAGGACTGCATTCTTTTCTGGAAGCTCTAGGAAAGAATATGTTTCCTTGCCTTTTCCAGCTTCTACAGGCTGCCCATATTCTTTGGCTCAACAGCCTCCTTCCCTTTCCTCCATGTTAAAAACCGGCATCTCTCTGACTCTTCTTTGACTGTTGGCGCATCTTTCTTTCACCACAGCCAGGAAGGGGTCTCCACTTTTAAGGGTTCATGTGATTAAATTGGATCCACTTAGACAATCCAGGATAATTTCCCCATCTCAAGGTTCTTAACCTTAAACACATCTGCAAGTCCCCTTTGTCATGTAAGGTAAATAGTCACAGGTTCTAGGGATTGGAACATGGACATCTTCTGGGGACTACTATTCTGCCTCCCACACATTTCCTCTAAAGGCTTTTCACCTGTACTGACTCATTTGATATCAACAATATGGTGGAATAGAAAATATGCATATGAACCCCATTTTCCATACAGAGAGATGAGTATTGTTTTTTGCGCCAAGATCATACAACTAGTATTAGAGTTCTTTACGAATGGATCTCAACCTACCTCTCTGGCTTCATTTTATACAACTGCCTTCCACCTAATCTCTAGTCACAGTGACCTTTTTTTTCCCCTCAGAAGTCATACCCCTTCAAAACTCAGTCTTTGGATGTGTTATACCTTCTAGAAGGGAGTACCTTAACTTGGCAAACTTTTTTTTTATCTTTTTTTTCAAAGGTTTTATTTATTCATTTGCGAGAGAGACAGAGAACAAGCAGGGGGAGAGGCAGAGGGAGAGGGAGAAGCAGACTCCCTGCTGAGCAAGGAGCCCAGTGCGGGACTCAATCCCAGGACCCTGGGATCATGACCTGAGCCGAAGGCAGACGCTTAACCATCTGAGCCACCCAGGCGCCCAACTTGGGAAACTTTTACTCATCTTTTTTATCTTTTTATGTCCCACTTAAATTAATATTTTCTGCCAGGTCTTCCTAGATCACCCAAGCAGCTAGTGGCAGAGTTCTCACTGTGTTAGGCTGGGAATGACTCAAACTGCTATTTTGCTAGAGATGCTAGTATGATAGACATCAGGAGACTGAAGCGAGGTTACCACACACGGCCTTCCATGGAGAACTTGACAACTTGTTGCACATCTCTTGGTCTCCTCAGCCAGACCAGAGTGGTAAAGTGAGGCCAGAGGAGAAAGCTTCAGTAAGGAGAGTAATGAAGGATTTCTTTAAAGTGGGCTGAATTCCCCAGTTGGGGAGGGGACTTCAAGTATATCTTTAGAAAGTGTTTCCTTTGGTTGATAGGAGAGAGGACTAGTGTCTGACTCATGCCTAAGAAAGTTAAGAATCCCCTACCAGGGATTCCCAAGGGCAAGCAAATGCCTGACTCTCTCTTTGATGCTAAAGCCAGAGAGGGACTGCTGCACTGAAGTTGGCCAGCACTTGCAGGGGTGGTGAAAGCAAGAGATTTTTCCCATGGAGCTTATGTAGGTCACCTGGTGAAACCCTATCACAAGTTGTCTTCAGTCCTGTCCAGTAGGGCTGCCTGAGAGGTGAGAATATCTCAGCAGAAAGAGGCTATATGGCCAGGAACTGAGGAAGTAAGAGTGGCAGATTGTTAGAATAATGGCCCCCAGTGCATCACACCTCTCAATCACCTTTCTCCTCTACAATGTAACTAACCTTCCATGGAGAGGTGGAGTACATTTCCCCACCCCTTGAATTGTACTGGCCTTTTGACTTTTTTGACTAATGACTAGCAGAAATGACATCATGAGGCTCTTTTTTTTTTTAAAGATTTATTTATTTATGTATTTGACAGAGACACAGCGAGAGAGGGAACACAAGCAGGGGGCATGGGAGAGAGAGAAGCAGGCTTCCTGAGGAGCAGGGAGCCCGATGCGGGGCTCGATCCCGGGACCCTGGCATCATGACCTGAGCCGAAGGTAGACGCTTAACAACTGAGCCACCCAGGTGCCACCACATCATGAGACTCTTGAGGCCAGGCTTTAAGAGAACATGCAGCTGCTACAGTTGCTTTCTTGGAACATTTGTGTCATCACGTAAAGAAACGCACACTGGAGGATGCCAGGCAGGTCATGTACAGAAGCCCAACCAAGAGTCAGCATCAAGTGCCAGACATATGAGGCCTTCCTGACTAGTCCCCCAGCTAGCCTGTCAACTCACTGCAAACCTGAGTGTGCCCAGCTGACATCATGTGGAATAGAATTTCCCAGCTGATCCCATGCCAAATTGCCAGCCATAAAACTGTACGCAAATAAAATGGTTTTTGCTTTAACCCACTAAGTTTGGGATGGTTTGCATTAATGGATAGCTGATGCAGGCAGCCACTTGAACCAGAGATGCATCTACTGGTGTTAAGAACTGTAAAAGAGGGGCTCAGCAGGAAACCTCCAAAGAGCCCACAAAAGCACCCCAATAAGCTAACACCGGCCTTAACCTTCTATCTACCAGACTCATCTAATAACACCAGCTTTAGCCATCTGCCATGCCTAGACAACCAAAACTACCTTTACATACCTCTCTTCTTCCTGCCTCTGTCACCCTCCCCACTCCTACACCAGTGTCTTAATCTGTTCAGACTCCTGTGAGAAAGTACCACAGACTGGGTGACTTATAAACAGAAACTTCTCTCTCACAGTTCTAGAGGCTGGAAGTCTGCAGTCAGGGTATCAGCAAGGTCTGGTTCTGGGGAGGGCCCTCTTCTGTGTTGCAGATAGCCATTTTCTTGTTTCTTACGTGGCAGAGGGCAGAGAGCTCTCTGGGGTCTCTTTTATAAGGGCACTAATTCCATTCATGCTGGCACCCTTCTCATGACCTAATCACCTCCCCAAATCCCCATCTCCTAATGCCATTACATTGGGGGTTCGAATTTTAAGATATGAATTTTGGGGGCATACAAACATTCAGTCCGTAACAACCAGTATCAGCAAAACTTCAATTTAACAACAGTCTCAATTCAGCGTTTAGAATAGCAAAACCTGGGTTAAAAAACAAAAGCAAAAAAAAAAAAATTCAAATTTGACTTTGTCTTCTCCCCACCCTCAGCTTGAATCTGCTTCAGGCTGGAAGTCTGCAGTGGGAAAGGGGAACACGGTTCTCTTTTCTCTCACAGTTCTCCAACCTACTCTCCCTCTAGTTTCTAAGAACAAGAGAAATGTCAAGGTCTTATTGGAGTTTTTATATAAGGTTATGCGAAGTTTAAAGGGGCAACTGAAAGCAAAACTAAAGTCACTTAAAATCACAGTAGACACATCATATTTATTCATGGTAGTTACACACATTTGTCTCCCCCACATTTATCAGAAGTGCATGGTCCTTGTCTTACTCATGTTTGATTCACCAATTTCAGAACACAGTGCCTAAAGCATAGAAGCACCAAATGAATGTTTTTGGGTGACTAGAAGCTAAAACTCAGGTTTCCTTACCTCAAAATTAAACCCTTTTTCTTTTTAAAGATTTTATTTATTTATTTTACAGAGAAAGAGAGAGCACAAGCAGGGGGAGCAGCAGAGGGAGGGGGAGAAGCAGGCTCCCCACTGAGCAGGGAGCCCACTGTGAGGCTCAATCCCAGGATCCCAGGATCATGACCTGAGCTCAAGGCAGATGCTTAACCGACTAAGCCATGCAGGTGCCCCTTAATCTCTATCATTACTATTTCACTGCTCAGGTGTGAGACAGGGCATCAAATAGAAACAAAACAGAACGTTATGCCTGGGACCAGACCCCCTCAACAATCATGGTTTCTTTTGCACTAGGACACACAAAAGGATTTAGATATTTTCTTTCCTTCCTAAAATACTAAATATAATAAAATAATAATCCTGTCTTTGAGCAGGATTATGAAATCTTTTTTCCCTTCTACACCTTTTATTTTTTTAAATTTTATGTAATGAATATATTACTTGAGAATTGAGAAAAAAATGGTTATTTCAAAATATATTTCAGTATATGCCAGGGTACAAGTTGTGTAACTGAAAGAGAAGCTGCTTGTTAATCAATCTCTGAGGAAACACACTTGAGAATGGTTAGTGTTTGGACACAATTTAGTGCCCCACTTTATGGAAAAAATTGAGGAATTAATTTTGTTCAATAATATATTAGTCCATTATAAAGATCAACTTTAGGATCAAATTTTATTAGAATTATAATTGAGTTATTACATGCAACATTACACAGATGATCACAACAGAAATATGGGGACCTTTATCTACCACATCCAGTTCCAATGAGTTTATTCTCTGGTAATCCTATATGGTACCACTATTTAGTTATTTTTTTATTTTCATTTTTATTTTTTTAAAGATATATTTATTTCAGAGAGAGAGAGAGCATGCAAGCAGGGGGAGGGGCAAAGGGAGAGGAAGACAAGCAGACTCCCCACTGAGTGGGGACCCTGACACAGGGTTCAATCCCAGGACCCTGAGATCATGACCTGAGCCAAAATCAAGAGTCAGATGCTTAACCGCCTGAGCCACCCAGGTGCCCCTAATCCTATATGGTATCGCTATTTAAAACATTGATTGTAGCCTAATGAGATTAAGAGAAAATAATAGAATCCCTATTATTATTCTAGCCCCACAAATGCACTTAAAAACTATATTTAGTCCCAAAGAAATGTTTAGAGCCTTTTCTACATGTGCATTTCTAAGAACACGTACACAGTTCTTAGCAATGGGGAGACCAGTAGTTTGAAGAAAAAGGTTAAGTATTAATATGCTGAATCAATAAATGTTGTGTGGTAACTGCTGTAGTTAAAGTGTAGAATGTGTATGGGGATACCTAATTCAGCCTGAGAAGATTCTTGGAGGAAGTCCCACTAAGCCAGTGTTTGAAGTATCAATGAGGGAAGAGAGGGGAAGGAATTCCAGGCAGAAAGGACAATGTATGCAAAGGTAGGGAGGCATTCTTATTAGAAAACAATACACTCACTCATGAGATGGTATACATATTTTTTAGCTTCAAGTCTAAGCAATGAGCTGAGACTGTTCCTTAAGCTTCTTTGTTCTAGAACTCCACGACAACGTGTTGAGAATTTTGTCAAAGGTGTTTGCCATGTATAATTCCAAATGCAAACAGCTAAGATCAGAATTTGAAAACTTTGCAAAAAAAAAAAATCACACTCAAAATATACCACACAGGTACAGAGATATGTGATACTTATATTAATTTTTGCAACAATCCAAAAGTGAAGGTATTAAAGTATTGCTTTGAGTATCCAGTTATTTTTCATATTATACTCCCATTTTATTTTTTAAGATTTTATTTATTTGAGAGCAAGACAGCATACAAAAGCAGGAGTGACAGGCAGAGGGAGAAGGAGAAGCAGGCTCCCTTCTGAGCAGAGAGCCAGATGTAGGGCTCGATCCCAGGACCCTGGGATCATGACCTGAGCTGAAGGCAGACCCTTAACCTACTGAGCCACCCACGGGCCCCTAAAGTTAAAGCCTTTAACGACTAGATTACACTGTTGCCTCAGGATTCACGATTGGGAATCTAAAAAAAAGTTATTTTTTAAAAGATTTTATTCATTTACTTGAGAGAGAGAGAGAGCGAGCGAGCACACACAAGCAGGGGGAGGGACAAATGGAGAGGGAGAAGCAGGCTCCCCATTGAGCAGGGAGCCTGATGAGGACTCAATCCCAGAACTCTGGGATCATGACCTGAGCTGAAGGCAAACACTTAACCTACTGAGCCACCCAGGTGCCCCCATTTTATTCTTTTGATTGCTAATAAGATAGTTAATAAGGAATACCATTTAAGACAATGATGGGGGGGCGCCAGAATTCTGGGATCGAGTCCCACATCGGGCTCCCTCCTCCTTGGAAGCCTGCTTCTCCTTCTGCCTCTGTCTTTCATGAATAAATAAATAAAATCTTTAAAAATAAATCAGTAAAACAAATGGGGAGGGGTAGATGGGGAAGAAGGGTAATTTCCAGAGATTATTTTGAGTATTTTCTTGACTGGTAGAAGAAACACATTTGGATTGTAGAAATTTTAGGAAGAACACATTAATATTTTGGTATATTCTAACCTTTATTCCTTAATAGATTTTTCTTGAATGTAGGCATCCAACTTAAAGCAGCAAAATGGTATTAATTATAACAAAATTTCCTTAATTAAAAAGAATCAATGTGTTAAAATACACCCAAAACAGACATGCCTGGGTGGCTCAGTCGGTTGAGCATCTGCCTTCAGCTCAGGTCATGATCCCAGGGTCCTGGAATCAAGGCCCACGTCGGGCTCCCTGCTCATCAGGGAGTCTGTTTCTCCCTCTGCTGGCCACTCCCCCTGCTTGTGTGCGTGCTCTCTCTCTGGCAAATAAATAAAATCTTAAAAAAAAAAAGATTAAAAAATATACTCAAAACAATTATTGTGTAGAAAATATCTCAAATTTCTAACAGTAGTTACTTTGGGGAAGGTGGAAGGTTTGGTTTATTGAGTTGTGGAGGCAAAAGGATATTTTAGCTTTATCTCTAATATTCTAATATTTTAAGAAGAATAGATTCAGCATGGGGCACCTGGGTGGCTCACTTGGTTAAGTGTCTGATTTTGGCTCAGGTCATGTTCCCGGGTCCTGGGATTGAACCCGTGTCTGGCTCCCCACTCAGCAGGGAGTCGGCTTCTCCCTCTCCCTCTGCCCCTCCCCCCACTTGTGTGCGCTCATGCTCTCTCAAGCTTTCTCTCAAATAAAAATTTAAAAAATCTTAAAAAAAATTAAAAGATTAGATTCAGTGTGTTACATAAATAAATATTAATTTAAAAAGAAAATAAATCTGGGGCACATGGCTGGCTCAATCAGTGGAGCATGCAATTCTTGATCTTGGGGTCGTGAGTGAGTTCAAGCCCAACACCAGGAGTAGAGATGCCTTAAAAAAATAAAAAAGAAATGCAAAAACAAAAAGAAAAAAAAAACCCAAACATAAAAAGAGTTGCCACATGCATAAAATACATTTTGAAAGGGGTGATGAATGAGAGTTAACATGTCTAGTCTTCGCAAAGAAAACAATTTTAGGAGCCTTGCCCTTACTATCATTTCCTGACTCATTAGTTCCCAAACCATTAATTGCACATCACATGATTGAGAAATGTTGGAATCATCACAGTCCTCAGAAATTCAGGTAGCCAGACTAGTTTTATTTTTGATTTTCCTCCAGAAAAATGTTCTGATTATCAACTTTCAGTGACTCTTAAAGGAAACACTAATTACAAACAACTTAATTTAACAAACATATATTCAACATCTATATATTTTTAAAATATTCAGGACCATTTGGAATTACAGCAACAGATACTCCATTAGGAGATTAAATCATTTAACTCATAATTGTGTTTTCATCTTTAAAGCATGTACAGTTCACCTGAAATTTGATGGCTACAACACTTTTTTTCTCATTATGATGACATCAGAACAGCAGATGAAACACCAGGGACATCAGATGACTGGGCTCCAAAATACCGACTGTGTATAACAGGGAGCAACTGTTAACACTACAGGCATCGGCAAAGTTTATGATATCTCACCTTGCATGATTTTTCTCTATACTAGGTCTTTATCTAATTGGGATGGGGTTGGCATTTCTGAAGGCAGCATCCTACATATATAGGAGTTAGAAACAAGAAAGAGATATATGCACCTTGGCTGAGGCATACATAACCCAAGTAATGAGAAAAACTAAGAATGGAATGACCAATTGTATCAATTCATTGTTCTCCTGGTACCTCCAATTGATGAGTCCTCAAATGCCATTCCTTTAAGTCTTCAGATCTCTTTCAAAAGCTTCAAAAGCCTTGAGCCACATACACCTTCCTCTCCTCTATTGCATAACTGTTTTAAGAAATGGTATGTACACCTTTAGGCTGCCTAGGTAGGCAGTACATACTGTTTTATTATACTGTTAGATGGAATTCTATGAAAGTGTTTTTAAAATAAATTGTTCACTCAGTAAAGAGGAAGAACAGATGGAACTAGTTAAATATCCAATTACAAAGGATGTTATAATAAAGTACAGCTAAGATTAAAGCAAAAAGAGCCACAATTCCTTACCTATAATTCTCATATCCAAAAAAGGCTCTGAAAACAAAAAGTTTCTTCCTAAATTTGCTGACAAAACTGACCTGACCTGAGGCTCTTTATAGTCTTCAGTTACCACACTTAGTGGTGCTATTCATACATTCACCATAGAAATATTAGTGTATTTGAGAATGGTTGCTATCTTAAGACTCTTTTGAGAGTTTGAGTAAAATATATGTACTCTATTTAGTTTTCTAAAATCTGAAAATTTTGATTTTAAAACACAACTAGCCCTAGGTTTTCAAATAAAGGCTTGTCAAGCAGTATTTCCCTAACCTGTTAATGATACGGAGATACTATCAAACCCAAAGATGGTTGCAATAAATATTTTTATCCCATGGTATGTCATGAGGATGGGTCACCAGGAAAAGAGAAAAGGCATGTTGGAACAGCTATAGGAATAAACAGGCTGCATCAAAAACTGACACAGGAATGATCTGGTAAGTGATGTAACTATAAGACACGGTATAATTACTAGAAACTATTATTGCACAAAGACAGTATACAGCACTGCTACTAATAGTTGTCTGCATAAAAATGAAGTCCCACTCTTTTGAAGCTTCTTTTATGTATTGTGCTTTAGGACATTCTGACTTAGTTCTGTTTAAAATTAGAATCTCCTAGAGAGCTTTCTATAAATAACCTATGCATGAGCCTCACCTTCAGATATTCTGATCTACTTGGTCTAGAGAGGGGCCTTGAGCACGTGTTTTTAAAAATGCCCTACCCCTGGCTGGCTTAGTTGGTAGAGCATGCAACTCTTGATCTTGGGGTTGTAAATTTGGGCCCCACATTCGCTGTAGAGATTACTTAAAAAAAAAAATCTTGAAAAACCAAAAAATGCCCTATATAATTCTCACGTGCAGCAAGAGCTCTTAAAAAGTTCTAATACCCAGGCTCTACCCCAGAACAGGTAAATTGGAATCCTTGAAGTGAAGCCCAGACACAAGTATTTCTTTTAAAAGATGCTCAGGTGATTCCAATGTATATCCAAAGGCGAAAACCAATGATAGAGACTCCCTCTGTTGCTTGGATTAAGGATTAAGGGTGTCAACTGTTTTTTTGTTTTTCTTTTTTCCAGAATCAACTCAGTTCTCAATTATCACTGTAGTAGAGTCACCAGTAAAGAAGTCTAAGCTTTATCCACTCTAATAATGGTGGCTTATTCATGGAATCTCTCTTCAATTTAAATTTAAATTCAAAAGAAGGGGGGGGAATGTATGGAAATCACATGAGAAGTATTTTTAAATACTTTCAGCAAAATAATCCATACCATATCAAACTCCTTTAGCATACAATAAATCACACTGAAGAACAAACAGAAAAGTAGAATTCATTTTAGTTGAGTCTATATTTTACAGGAGAGCATAACTTAAGCACAGAATAGGAAATCAGCATCTTCCAATGAATTCTAGGTAGCAAACAAAGAAATAATTACAATAGTTTTCCAGTGACTAACTGTTCAGGGTGCCAAAGTAAAACAGATTCCTACACAAATTTCAAAGAAAGCTAGAAAATACATTAAAAAATATTAAATTCAAGATAATTTCTGCTCAAAAATCAACTGAAATATAAGGTGCACATTTTTTCAATAGAAGATAAATCTCTTGTTTTTACTTAAAAATATTTTTTTTCATGCAGTCTAATGGTCATATGAAAAAGACATTTACTTTTTTTTCATTACTAACCCTGAGGAAGGAAGAACACATGTGGAGTAGCTCACTAAGAACCATACGCCATACTTTTCACAAGTGGAAATGGCAAGTAATGGAAGAAGTGAGGACTACACTTATTCAGGCTTCCACACACATCAGTTTAAACCACCCAAAACTAAAATTTCAGTAACTGGCACAAGTGGTATTACACTTTTAGTCCAACATACAGCAATATTTAGGGATAGTATAGCTTCATTGCTCACGAAGCTCTATTCAGCAGAAGAAAAATACGAATAAATTCTATGTACACTTACCTTTCACTACAAAGACGTTAGCTGTTACAAGGGATTTAGTGAGAGGAACAATGTGGAATTTCATTACAATGAATAGGGAAAGAGCTGGTATTTCCTCTTTGCCAATTACAATGATTCTTCTTAGGATGAAATTTGGAATTGCAAAATTAGCTAAATTTACTGCAGTTTCAACCTTTGTAAATGAAAAAAGTTCACTCCCTGGGCCAAAAACCCCAAGCAGCAGTTGGAAGTAAGAGAGCAATGAGGGCAGAAGAAAACAGATTCACTGCATTGTTATCAAGAATCGGTTCTCCTGCTATGTGCTTCACCTCATTCGCCGGGCTGCTGACCACCATGCCAGTTCTTTCATCTAAACCTGGAGTGGAAAAGAAGCAAGTGAGGTGGAAGATCCAAATGACTTGATCTAAAACAAATTAGCTTTTCTCCTCCAAAGAATACAATCTTTGAAAGAGTCTCAACCACTTATAAATTGCCTTCAGTGGATAATTATATGGTGAGAGATATGGAACCCTTGATTACTAAGGATTTTTTTGAAATGTGAGTTTTAGTACACCTCAATACTGTTCTCTCAACACTGCTGGAGTTCCTTCACAGGATGAAGGAAGAACATTAACAGCAGAGAGAGCATGAAACTAGAAGATTAGGCCTCCAAGACCAACCTGTGAGGTCTCTGAGAATAGGGATCATGTCTTCAGCCTCTGCGATGGAAACCCAGGACCCAGCATGGTGCCACCACAAAGAAGGCACACAAAGAATTTACCGAAGGAATTAATCTTTCCCACAGCCTACATTAATTTTTTCAACCCACTCAACGTGGTCAGAAACTTCCCCAGTTAGAGCCCAGTGTGTAGAATAAAACCTACGTTCCTAAACAAACAAAAAACCCCAAAAACACAGGAAGGGAGGGGGAGAGACTGTGTGTGTGTGTGTGTGTGTGTGTGTGTGTGTGTGTGTGTGTGTGTAGAGTTAGTGACCTTTAGCTTGAACTAAAATCAGACTGCTTCCTCCTTAGTATTTAGGTAAGAGAAATGAATCTGAGAGAACAAACATTGTGACATTGTGATAGGTGGGGGGCAAAGCAGAAGGGCAAGAACAGTATCTTGGCACATGAAGAGAACTGGAAGGACTGTACACAAGGAAACTCCCCCAAATCCCAGCCTCTTAACTGTATGAATCAAAGGAGAAAACATGGTCAGAATGTGGAGGAAATACAGACCTAACAGAATATCTCAGTAGACTGAAATGACAAGAGAGCCTCAGAAGCAAAGCATAGAAAATTCTGGGGAAAACCAACTCCCATGTATCTTGAGTGGGGCTAAAAATTCAGTGGGGACAGAAAGCATTATGTCACAGTAAAAAATAGGTCATATTTGTACAGAGTAGTCCAATAATTCTCTCTCAAATGGACTTTGAAAACAGATGGAAGGTGCAGCATTAAAATGATCTGATCCCAAATGTTCTGCTTGCCCTGGGATTAGGTGAAGTCCCCAAAGCAAAAGCATCTGTTTCCTGCACTATCACTATGTTTCCTCCCCACACAGCTTCTACTCATTCGCTCTGTGGGACTAGTTCTCTTTCAATTAATTTAACAAAAAAAAATTTTTAAAAATCAAAATTGTAGAAAAGACTGTCCGTCATTCCTGGCCTCTTGATTTCCTCTGTCTTTGGGATTGTTTTCATTGCCATGTTTTTCTCCCCCACATTTCTTTCCCATTTAATACACCAATAAGTTGCAATAATAAAGTGATGTTCTTACCAGTAAATTGCATTGTAGCTCCTAAATATGAGTCTACAACTGATCCCAGTAATCCAGCCAGACCCCCAAATGCAATAATTGGCCATTGGGGCGCAGAAATGTCTAAATCATTAACAAAAACCAACTGTGTGAGGAAGTACGTGATGCCCACAAAGGTACCACCAAGTAGACTGGAGGCAAGGCCCACCATTGTGACCCCCCCATTGGTCCCTGAAGAAAAAACACAGATAAAATAATCTGGTTAACAATCAACAAACACATAAAATCAAGGAAAGCAAAAAAAAAAAAAAAAATTTGGTACCCATCTTATCAAGACTAATTCAAAGAAAAGGTTCTCTTTCATACAATCCAAAGACCATAGTCTAGTTAAAAAGGAGTCTTTTCTGAGCGCTGTGAATTGTGCAAGACTGTTGAATCACAGATCTGTACTTCTGAAACAAATAACGCAACATATTTTAAGAAAAAAGAAAAAGAAGAAGATAGCAGGAGAGGAAGAATGAAGGGGAGTAAGTCAGAGGGGGAGACGAACCAGGAGAGATGATGGACTCTGAAAAACAAACTGAGGGTTCTAGAGGGGAGGGGGGTAGGGGGATGGGTTAGCCTGGTGATGGGTATTAAAGAGGGCACATTCTGCATGGAGCACTGGGTGTTATGAACAAACAATGAATCATGGAACACTACATCAAAAACTAATGATGTAATGTATGGTGATTAACATAACAATAAAAAAACTAAAAAAAAAGGAGTCTTTTCTCCTCATTAACTCATGACATGCTAAGCAATGCAGGGGAATGGTTCAATGGAACCAAACTGCCTGGTTTCAATCTTAGTTCTGCCATTTCTAAGTTACTTAACTTCTCTTAATTTCCTTGTTAGTAAGGTGGAAATAATAAAAGAACCAATTCACATGAATATTAAGGGTTTTAAGGATAATGACAATAATGATGAAGAGAAAAAATGAAAAGGACATGAGGAAGAAAAAAGGAGGAGAAAGTGGCGGGGGAAGACAAGGAGGAGAAGGGAATAAGAAGGGAAGGGTAGGGGATGACAAAGACAAAAATGTATTTAGTAGTTGTTGATAATGGTAACAGGGAACTGAGATCTATGTTAAAGCACTAACCACATAGTAGGTCCTCAAGAAACACTCTATTATTCTCTTCATTTTCCTCTCCTCCTGTTATATCTCTGTGTTTCTGTACTGTTTATCTAGGACTTGCTAACATTTCCTGCAAATATTATTTCTTATCATCAGTTTAATAGCCGACAGCAACTTTCCCGTTAAGGAGACTAACTAAAATTCTTAGAAGTCTCTTAAGTAAGAAACGCAATAAGTCATATTTTTTTGGTTCATTTCTTTTTTTTTTTTTTTTTTAAAGAAACTTAAATAAAGACTCACCAACTGGAACTTTTTCCCAGGTTGTTATTAGCCTTGGCGGGCTTTTACTCAGAACGGGGCCAACTTCTGAAGCCCACGTGTCTCCAGCAGAGCAGGCCAGTGCAGCCAGGAGAGACAAACACATCCAGGAAGCAGTGTACTGCTTGGAAAAATCTACTGGGATTTCGCCGGGGCCATTTTCTATCATGTACAACAGGGCCAGCTCTGTGGGCACAGCTCCATTACAGAACACCTGAACCCAATTCCTCTGCCCGCCTACAAAGGAACAAGTAGATACAAGGGACAAGAAATGCTTTCTCCTCAGAAGGAAAATCGTGCAGTTACAGGAACTTAAAAGTTTAAGGAAAGAAAAATGACTACAATTTTAAAAATGACTAAAAGTCAGATGGTACCTTTACCTACATTCTATATTGTTTTAGAATAATTAATGATAGATTTTAGTGCTTCTAAAATTCTGTTGTTACTATTGTGGTGAAGTAATGATAAACTAAATTAGGCCACTACTTAAAAGTTCTTCTCATAAAAAATTTATCTGTTTCAACAGTCTAAACATGTTCTGATTATAAGCTTATAATATCTTAGGATGAAATAAGTGATGTCAAACATAATTCATTTTACCTTCTTTGTATTCTGAATCTAGACGCTTCTTTATTTCTCCCTTCCATTTAGTGAGTTTTGAAGAAGAAAGGAAAAACATCAGCAAAGAGGTAAAAAAGCTGAAATTTGCAATGGTTAGGATAAATCCAACCACAAGCCCTGAAAGAAACACATATATACACAGAATTATACTCAGTCCATACATTAACGTTGTAAAAAAAAGAATGGAATTTTTTTGTTATTTTTTACATTATAACCTGAAATGTACATTTCTTTTTTTTTTTTAAAGATTTTATTTATTTGAGAGAGAGAGAGAATGAGAGACGGAGAGCATGAGAGGGAAGATGGTCAGAGGGAGAAGCAGACTCCCTGCTGAGCAGGGAGCCCGATGTGGGACTTGATCCCGGGACTCCAGGATCATGACCTGAGCCGAAGGCAGTCGCTGAACCAACTGAGCCACCCAGGTGCCTAAAACATTTTCATTTTTACCAATTCAGGTATTACCAAATAGTAAACTAAGTGTTGGTTTGATTAAACTGAGATACATTTTTTACCATATTTTGACCTCCTTTCAAACTATGAATATATGAATGTTATTATAGATATACCTTTTATAATCAAATTGTAGAACACAATAAATAGTAGTTATTTATTATTAAACTGTGTATTACATGTTATATATAACATTTGGATAGATAGCTTACTTTTCAAATTAACTGTGGATCTTCCCAGGGAGGTTAAGATTGTAGGATCTTTCTAGCTCCTAATTTTTGTATTTCCCTCTCATAGCCTGGATCTTTTTTTTCTACCTGCAGGCTAGCTTTTAAACTTTCACATGCTCTTTTGCTAAGCCTTATAAACTATGTGAGAAAATGGAGACAGTGTTTCTTAGCTATGTTTTACTATGTAAATCTAGGAACATAATCCTGGATTTTATGTGGAATTAAAATTGGAATACTTTCTATAAATGTGATTTCAGAATTTTAGACTTTTTTTTGTTTCTTTTATTTGGGCAAAGAAGAAAGAGAACATCCTTCATTTTTCCATGAGTGACCAATTTCAAGGAAGGCTTATAATTCCTAGTCTAATCAGGAGAATAAACAAGGGTGCACACATGCATGACCACATGTGCAAGCTGGGGGAGGGGCAGAGGGAGAGGGTGAAGGAGAGAAGCAGATTCCCAGCTGAGTGAGGAGCCTGACACAGGGCTTGATCTCACAACTCTTGAGATCATGACCTGAACCAAAATCAAGAGTTGGATGCTCAACCGACTGAGCCACCCATGTGCTTCCCTCTAGGTAATTCCATTGAGAAAAATGCACACCTGCTGGAATTAGCTTCTTAAATTACTCAAGATAGGGGCACCTGAGTGGCTCAGTTGGTTAAGTGTCAGACTCTTGATTTGGGCTCAGGTCATGATCTCAGGGTTGTTAGATCGAGCCCCGGATGTCAGGCTCTGGGCATGGAGCCTGCTTGGGATTCTTTCCCTCTCCCTCTGCGCCTCCCTACCCCTCACCCAAATGACTTAGATAATCCTTAAAGGCCTTTGTTACAAATTTTGAAAATGTTCTTAGGAGTAAAATTGGTGGTTGAGGTAGCAGAGTACCCTTGTTTCTATTACCACAGTGGTCAGTTAATACTACAAAAATGAAACAGGATTTGGGGAAGATGAAAGAGTAGGAAGCACCAGGAAATCTGTCTTCCCACCTAGACAACAATTGCACTGGCAGAATCTGACAAAACTATTTTGGAACTCTGGAGTCTACTGAAGGCTTTTAACTTTCAAGGGAAGGCTTGGAAGGGAAACTACAGTTAATTTTGGTCAATTTCAGTTCTTAACAATGCAGCAGCTATCCATCTATCACTCCCAGCCCCAGGGCAGGCAGGGCAGGAACTACAGGTGCAGCCTGCACACAGCTTGTGAGAGCTGGGTTGGGCAATAAGGACTTGTCTTCCACATATCAGGATTTGTATTCTGATCAACGACTGTGGCTTCTGATTATGGAGGTATAGACATAGAGGCTGGAAGCCATTGTTACACGCCACTCCCCACTGTTGCAAGCCCTTTCTTGTCTGGCTAAAGGGACTTCCAAAGGATTTAAAGGAGCAACGCCAACCCCCGTTCATTCTTCTGTTTTTCCTCCTTTGGAGAGCCAGACATCAGAGACTAGGACATTCAAAAGAAATTGCATTTATGGGGAAAATTAGAAAATCATAGTGCATACCCAGGGAAAGGTATGGGCTCAGAAAAGACTGGGATGATCTTAGGTTTACACCTCAAGCTGATGCCTGGCACAGAGACAGCTGCAACAATCAAAAACAAGACAAAACAAAACAAAAAAGAGCAAAACCTGGGGACAGAGGAAATTCTGATTTCCAGAGTTAACACATTATTAGATTTAAATGTCCAGTTTTCAACAAAAATACCACAAAGCATACGAAGAAACAGACAAGTATGGCCCATTCAAAGGAAAAAAAAAATCAATGGAGGCTGTCACTGGAAGGGCCAGATGGTGGACCTACTAAGGAAAGACTTCAAAACAACTGTTTTAAAGATGCTCAGAGAACTAAAAGAAGACATGAAGAAAGTCAAGAGAACAATATGGAACAATATGGAAATATTAATAAAGAGACAGAAATCTAAAGAGAAACTGAAAGGAAATACTGGAGTTGAAAACAAGTCAGTAGAAACTCAAAGGCACATTTGAGCAAGCAAAAGAAAGAATCAATGAATTTGAAGACAGGCAATGGAAATTATCCAGTCTGAAAAACAAAGAAAAAAGAATGAAGAAAAGTGAACAGAGCCTGAGGGACACATAGGACACCATCAAGGAGAACAACATACCCATGTGGGAAATCCCAGGAGAAAAGACAGGGAAAAGGGGGCAGAGAAATTATTTGAAGAAATAATGGCTGAAAACTTCCCAAGTTTTATTTTTTTTAAACTGTCCAAGTTTGATGAAAGACATACATATAAACATGCAAGAAAGAAGCTTAGCAAACTCCAAGTAGAATGAATTCAAAGACAGCCACATTGAGACACATTACAATCAAACTGTTCAAAGACAAAGACAATCTTGAAAACAGAAAGAGGTAAGCAAGTCATCACATATGAGGGATCCTCAATAAGATTATCAACAGATTTCTTATCAGAAACTTTGGAGGCCAGAAGGCCAGAGGCCAGAAGGCATTGGGCTGACATACTCAAGGTGTGAAAAGAAAAGAAAAAAACCTGTCAAACAAGAAGCTTATATCCAGCCAAACTATTTTTCAAAAGTAAAGGAGAGGGGCACCTGGGTGGCGCAGTCAGTTAAGCATCCAACTCTTGGTTTCAGCTCTCAGGTCATGATCTCAGGGTCCTGGGATTGAGCCCCATGTTGGGCTCCACACTCAGCATGGAGTCTGCTTGATATTCTCTCTCTCCCTCTCCCCCTGCCCCTCCCACTCATGCTGTCTCTCTCTCTCTCAAATAAAAAAATAAAATCTTTAAAAAAAAAGTATAAGAAAAATTAGGAGAGTTTGTTATTGATGTTATGCTGGCAAAAATTCAAATTAGAATGTTATAACTTTAGGATGTTAAATATAATTGTCATGGTAACCAAAAAGAAAATAGTTATAAAATATACACAAAAGGAAATGAAAAAAGAATTCAAACATTTCACTACAAAAAATTAAACACAAAAGAAGACAGTAATACAATAAATGAGGAACAAAAGAACTATGAGAAACAGAAACAAATAGCAAAATGATAAAAATAAGTTGTTTCTCCTTAGTAATTACTTTAATTCTAAGGGAATAGGGGTGCCTGGCTGGCTCAGTTGGTAGAGCACGGGACTCTTCATCTCAGGGTTGTAAATTCAAGGCCCATGTTGGGTGCAGAGATTACTTTAAAAAAAAAATCTTAAAAAACAAAGTAGGGGCACCTGGGTGGCTCAGATGGTTAAGCAACTGCCTTCAGCTCAGGTCGTGATCCCAGGGTCCTGGGATCGAGCCCCACGTCAGGCTCCTGGCTCAGCGGGGAGCCTGCTTCTCCCTCTCCCTCTGCCTCTCCCCCTGCTCATGCTCTCTCTCTCTCTATCTCCGTGTCTCGAATGAATAAATAAAATCTTTAAAAAAAAAAAAAGTAAATGTAAGGGGATGAAACCCTCCAATCAAAAGACAGAGATTGTCAAAATAAAAACACATAGTCCAATGCCGTCTATAAAGAACTCACTTTAAACCTAAAGACACAAACGGGCTTAAATTAAAGTAAAAGGACTGAAAAAGATATTCCATGCAAACAGTAACTAAAAGAGAGCAGAGGTGGCTATACTAATACCAGACAAAAGAGATAAGCTCACTTCTCATGTGACATAATCCCATATTTTTTCTTCCTTTTCACACTTCCTTTCTTTCTGGTGTAACAGGACGCTCTAAGCTCTTCCCAAACCTAGTTTTCCCCAGTCCTGGAACCAGTCATTTATTTCTCTGAGGAGCTTTGGTTCATTTTAGTGGGGAAGGAAACTGAAGGTCAAGATCTAGGCTCTCAGTATGCTCATTGCTATTGGGGTATATTTGCTTTTTGTGGACAGGGCAAGTGAATACATACACACACACATATATATGAGCATACAAATATACACACATGCATATGCATGTGCATATATACATGTAAATATACACACACGTATTCTAGAAATCACAAGATCACACCAATAACTGCAATTACAATCCATCTCTATAGGTTTTCTCTTGCTTTTCCCCATTCACATTTGTATGGCTCTTTCCATGTTAAGAACCTGGCTTCAAACAACAATGATAATTTCACTCATTTTTTTCAATCCCCTATCACATCTAAAACTTTTAGAACCACACTAAAATAGTTTAGATTTGTTTGCCATTCTCCCCTTCCCTTAACCCAAGACTGAAGGAATATAATTAAATGCTATGTTCACAAGTTTTCTTTTTTCCCTGCAGTGTGCTTATAGTATTGATTTAAAATACAATTGGGTTCATTTGTTTTGATTTGCTTTCAATTTTAGATTTTCCCTTTTCCCATCCTTACCATTTTATTTCTTAAATATGTAGAACACTAGCATGCTTTCAAAAGTCAAACTTATACAAAAAGGTACTCAGAGAAGGGTCACTTTCTCCCAGGTCCCTTTGCCCCTCTCTTCATATTTTGCTCTCCCTCCATTCTTTGTAAATATTGTTTCTTAGTTTATCATTCCTGTGTTTCTCTTTATAAAATATACATAATGAATGTTTTCTTATCTTCCTTTCTTCTTTACATAAAAGGTAGCATTCTCTATGTGTTCTTTCCAACTTATAAGCACATTTTTTTTTAAGTTAAGTTCTACGTCCAACATGGGGCTTGAACTCACAACCCCAAGAGCAAGAGTCACATGCTCTACCTACTGGGCCAGCCTGGCACCCCTATAAGCATTTTTTTTAAAAAAAGATTTTATTTATTTGACACACACAGAGAGAGAGGGAGAGTGAACACAAGCAGGGGGAAGGGCAGAGGGAGGGAGAAGCAGGCTCTCCAGAGCAGGGAGCATGACATGGGGCCTGACCCCAGGACTCCAGAATCATGACTTGAGCTGAAGGCAGACACTTAACCGACTGAGCCACCCAGGTACCCCTTTATAAGCACGTTTTAAATAATAATTTTATAGTCCTTTTGGGGAGAGAATGTGCTAACTCTGGTATTGAGGGCTCGGGTCAGTGGCACTCAAGAAATTTACATTCTTTGTTAATTAGTCTCTTAGGAGTTTGGCTGCTTTAAGTCTAAACTTCCTGTTTGGGGTAGGGGTTCTGAAGAGAATCCATCTCTGTCCCTGCAGGGCTGGGGACTGGTTTCCCAGAATGTGATAACCACACTAAGGCACTGTTATCTTGTGTGGCCCTATCCAGGCTGCCTGCTTGTATTTCTAAGTACAGGTATTTCCATCCCTGACTAACTTTATCATTAACAATTTCCCTTCTCAGGGCACCCAGCTGGCTCAGTCGGTAGAGCATGCAACTCTTAATCTTAGGTGAGTTCAAGCCATGTGTTGAAAGTGAAGCCTGGATAAAATTAAAACAAACAAAACAAAACCAATTTCCGTTTTCTGTAACTCTTAAAATAAATATATCCAGTTTTGTTATATAAAGATTTTTGTTAACACGTTAGACAAAATTATTAATAGAACATATATTAAACAGATGTTAGTATTAAATAGTATTTTCTTAAACAATGGAACAGGGAACCAGGTTTCTATTTCTGTAAAACCTCTTTCTGTTGGGATGCCTGGGTGGCACAGTCGGTTAAGCATCTGCCTTGGGCTCAGGTCATGATCCCAGGGTCCTGGGACTGAGTCCCGCATCAGGCTCCCTGCTCAGTGGGGGTCTGCTTCTCCCTCTGCCTGCAGCTCTCCCTGCTTGTGCTCTCTCTCTCTGACAAATGAATAAAATCTTAAAAAAAAAAAAAAGAAAGGAAGAAACTCTTTCTGGTGGTTAGTTCAACATTCAGGTACCACAACTACTGACACATTTACTGACTTATCTATCCAGAGATACTCAAATATTGGCATTTTACTCAAGTTTAGCACATTTTAATTGAAAGTGCAAGAAATAGGGTAATGCTGTGTAAAGTACTAATAAAGTGCTTCAGCTCTGGAACTGAACAGTCTGGAGTTCAAACCTTGGCTCCTCTCTTTACCTCACTTTGACTAAATGTTACCTAAGCATAAGCCTCAATTTCTTATTGGTGAAATAAGAATAACAATTCCTTCCTCATTGGCTTGCTGTGAAACGTTAAATGAGATAATTTTTTTTTAAGATTTTATTTATTTATTTGACAGAGAGAGAGCACAAGCAGGGGGAGCGACAGGCAGAAGGAGAGGGAGAAGCAGGCCTCCCGCCAAACAGGGAGCTGGATGCGGGGCTCGATCCCAGGACCCTGGGATCATGACCTGAGCCGAAGGCAGATGCCTAACGACTAAGCCACCCAGGTGCCCCTAAATGAGATAATTTTTTACAGTATGCTTATTATATTACCGAGATGTAGAAGGCTTTTCATAAACATTCACTAATATCACTGGTAATAATAGCAGCTACAGTGTTGTAAAACCTCAATAACATTACTTTTGTAATTAATTATTATTGTAACAAAATTAATGGTGAATATTATTTTTGTTATCCAACCTTTAAGATTTTTTTCAATTGGTGTTAAAGTATTACAAAAGTAGTACATGACTACTGGAGGGGAAAGCCAAAAAATATGGAAGTATACAAAGTAAAAATTAAAACATCTCTGTGCACCCCCATACTCCCATCCCTTTTCTATAGTCACTATTAAAAATTTGTTCCACTGTTGGGACGCCTGGGTGGCTCAGTCGGTTAAGCGACTGCCTTCGGCTCAGGTCATGATCCTGGAGTCCCGGGATCGAGTCCCACATTGGGCTCCCTGCTCAGCGGGGAGTCTGCTTCTCCCTCTGACCCTCCCCCCTCTCATATACTCTCTCTCTCTCATATTCTCGTTCTCTCAAATAAATAAATAAATCTTAAAAAAAAAATTTGTTCCACTTTTTTTTTTTTTTTTAAGATTTTATTTATAGAGAGACACAGTGAGAGAGGGAACACAAGCAGGGGGAGTGGGAGAGGGAGAAGCAGGCCTCCCGCAGAGCAGGGAGCCTAATGCGGGGCTTGATCCCAGGACCCTGGGATCATGACCTGAGCCTAAGGCAGACACTTAACGACTGAGCCACCCAGGCGCCCCTATTCCACTGTCTTTAAACAAACTCAGAGTAAGGTGGCCCTAAAACACCCTACACTGAAATGCTACAAATCATCAACATCCTTTTTACTTCAATGACCTTAAAATACCACATGAAGTGATCAATGTTCATGTTGATGACAGGTTCAGAATGAGGAAATAAATTGAAGGCACTGTACTTTGAAAGAATGATTTCTTTTGTGTAGTCTAAACATATCTTGGTATTTTTTGCAACTCCTAGCTATGTCTGAACTCTTAATCAGTAACTGCTGTCTCCAGTTCCTGTCTATTACATCTCCCCCAAACCACCTCTGGAATCTAATTGTGACTGATAAGAGTTGATACGCATAACAAAAGGGTGCTCTCAAAGCACTTCAAGATTCAAGAATTATTACTGCCTACTGAATTTTAAATACGTAAATTCTGCACTTAACAGAGTCTTTTGGGGAAGTAAAACAACACTGTCTACAAACATCTCTGACAGCAAGAGTAGACTTATACCAAAAATTTCAACTAAGGTGACCTGGGTATAATAACCCTGAGAGGCAGAAAAGGGAAAGGCAGGACTAAAATTTTATAATTTAATAAACTGAAATCTAATCAATTCTATCACAGGTAATCTACCTACAGAAAGACTGTGGGAATCAATTAACCCAAAATACAGAACATGAAGGCCAAAGAACCAGAAGTTGGCAGACTTGTTGAATCCTGTACAAGGGATGGGACCCTTTGACCTAAGTACCTGCAATATCTGAGATAGGGAAACTGAAGGACTCCATAAAATTCTGCTTTTTGCTCTTTTTCCTTCTGTTCTTGCTAGGACCTGAGCCCCCACTTTATTAATGCCTCATAATGTAAATACTGTATGTCCTCTTTGTAAGGGACAAGGAGTTAATGATTCCTTTAGACTAGGCAACTTCTAAGGAAGAACCAGGTGAGAATGACCCGAGGAAGCTATCACATGCATATTCCAGACCACTGGCACTAAACATCTGGATGCCAAGGAATAACATCTGGGCCCTTGTCTTTGTTCTTACCAATTCCTGAATGCCTAAGAGGGCACACACACCGAACCACAATCCTCAATAAAACCCCAGACCCCAAACAAAGCTGGGACTCTCTCTCCTTTCCTTTCTGAGTCTCCCAGACACTATCTCTATCTGCACTCTCTCTATATCTTCAATAAACACTGCTTTCCCTTTCTGCTGGCTTATGTTTGATTTCTATCCTGCACACAGCCAGGGACTCTGTTGGCCAATCCTGTGGGACCCCCTCTGGGTCCTAGACCTGGCCTGCTGGTATCATATCGACTGTTTCTCAGACTTAGTACTCACCAAAGAAATTTTCTAGTTATACTCTAACTTCTCAAATGGCCTGACTACAACAGAGCATGCCTGAACAGTGATGTTTGTATTTCAGTCTGCAACTGACTAGTTGTATAGATATTTTTAAAAGACACACTTTATTATTATTATCCTTTTTTAAAGTAGGCCCCGACGCCTGAGTGGCTCAGTCCATTAAGTGTCTGCCTTCGGCCCAGGTCATGATCCCAGGGTCCTGGGATTGAGCCCTGCACTGGGCTCCTTGCTCAGCAGGAAGCCTGCTTCTCCCCCTCCTGCCTGCCGCTCCCCCTGCTTGTGCTCGATCTCTCTCTCTCAAATAACTAAATAAAATGTTTAAAAATAAATAAATAAATAAATAAATAAAGTAGGCCCTGAGCCCAATGTGGGGGACTTGAACTCATAACCCTGAGATCAAGAGTCACATGCTCTACTGAGTCAGCTAGGTACTCCAACTAGTCTGTATTTTATCAGATTAATAAAGTGGCATTCTGACTCCTGTACCAGTCCCATGTGACGACAGTGAGCAACATAAACTGGTTTTCTTAGGTCTGATCAACTCTGGGTACCTGACAAAACAAAGCTTCTATTTCAGAAAGACTGAACACCAGACCTAACTATGGTAACCCAAAGAGGCAAGGCCACTCTTGTGAGACTACATGAAGCACAACCACTGGCCTTTCTAGAAAATTCTCCATTTGCATGCATTTCCACTACACTTACAGCACAGAGTTCTGGGAATGAAATGCCTCAAACCCATCTCTTTTATCATCTGTATCCCATGACTAAAACTGTAAGCTCTCTGACAATGGGATAAATTCTAAGTGCCCAGAACAGTGCATGGCATATAGGAGACCCTAACTATACATTTGTTAAATGCATGATGGAAAAAAAAAATAGTAAGCAACTAAGCTGAATAGTCTTGGTAAGTGAAATTAAATTTATTTATTTTTTTGTGAAATTAAATTTAAACTTGTCAAGTCAAGGGATGCCTGGTGGCTCAGTTAAGCATCTGCCTTCAGCTCAGGGTGTAATCCCAGGGTTCTGGGATCAAGTCCCACATGGGGCTCCTTGCTCAGCAGGGAGCCTACTTCTCCCTCTGCTTGTGCTCTCTCCCTCTGACAAGTAAATAAAATCTTAAAAAAAAAATAACTTGTCAAGTCAAAAATCCGATGACAGATTGTCCATACTAAGTTCAAAGGAACACAATGAACAACTGGACTATATAAGACCTCCTTGGAGCAAATCCTCTACACAGTGCTTTACAGTTTATAGTCACTTTCCCATATATCCCCTCATGTGATCCTCCTCATTCTAGAAATAATCTCTCAATCTCTCCCAAATAATCTCTCTCAAAAAAATCAAACAGAGCAGATGCCTTCACTTCAGTGTCCATCTTAAGCACTGCCTCAAACCCTCCCCTCTTCTATCAACACTGAGGTATGTGTTCCTGTGTCATGGCGGACTCTTTTAACACCCAGATCCTGAGGAAGTTCTGAAACTCTTCTCAATCCCAAGCACACTGAAGGCATGATATGGCAAACCACATTAAAATTCCTAGGACTGTGAACAGTAATAGTGGAAGGAGAACAGTAACAACTAACACTTATCAAATACTTATTATGTGTGCCAGGTACTGTGCTAAGCTTTTCACACAGATGACTCTTCATGGTAAGTCAATGTTGTAGATAAGATCACTCCTTCTCGTTTTACAGATAGGAAAAGTACAACGCTGAGAGTTTAAGTGATTTGTAGTCATACTCCAGGACAGTATTCCCAAGTACGGTATAATTTGAACTAGCATTAGTTTTTTGTCCTTAAGGAAAAAAAACCTCTAAACAAAAGATACCAATATTCATGGGATGAAATGATTAGAAAAAGAACAGAGGTTTTAAAATCAGTGTACATATATTTCCTAAGCACATATTCAAAGCATGGGACACAGGAGCATATGATGCACTCCCTGTCTTCAGGGAATTTATAATATGGTTAAAAGCAGATAATAAATCACTAACGGTGAATGTTTATATAATGCTTTGTAGCTTTAAAAAATGTACTGTCCCATACATTATTTTGTATGAGCCTCACCAAAAAGCCCTAAGGAACTATTTCATAAGAGATGAAAAAATTGAGGCTTCAAGGAGTTAGGTAATGTGGTAAAGTTCACAGAGACAGCCAAGTGGCAGTCCTAGAATTCAAATATACACCTTCTAATTCTAAATCAAGCTAGGTAGGAGAGGAGAAGAGGCCCAAGGGCTAGAAGGCAGAAAAGGAAATGGTAGCAGGAAAGAAACCTAAGTAGAGGGACGCCTGGGTGGCTCAGTCAGTTAAGTGGCTGCCTTCGGCTCAGGTCATGATCCTGGAGTCCTGGGATTGAGCCCCACATTGAGTTCCCTGCTCAGCGGGGAGTCTGCTTCCTCCTCTCCCTCTGCCCCCCAGCTTGTGCCCACGCGCGCACTCTCTCTTGCTCACTCTCTGTCTTTCAAATAAATAAATAAATTCTTTAAAGAAACATAAGAAGAGATCAGAAAAGGAAGAGAAGCAGGGCAATATACAACAGGGAAACCAGAGGAAGACAGGATTTCAAGAAGGACTTGACTCTTCTTTCGATAGGTCAAGAACAATAAAAACCAAGGCAAGACTACCTGAGAAAAGACATTTTTAACAAAGCATAACTCTGTGTGATTATATTCAAACAGAGGCAGCTCAAATTACTTGCTATAAATGAGTTAATACTTCCAAAGAGCCGACAGCAGTGCCTGGTACATGGTATGCACAACATAAGCATTTGCTAAATAGATAAATCATAACCATTCCTAATGTTCATTATATGGTACGATAAAATATAAAAATGTCACTATGTCAGTTAACTGCAATTCTCAACTACCCCAAAGAAGGAAAAAAGTCCTTGAACAATGTTTCTCAAATATGAAGAAAGAGAATTAGCATGATTCTTAAGAACTAGGCATAATAATGGGCGCCCAATAAATGTTGGCTATGTCTACGCATGAGCTAAGAATTTTTTTAAGATATTTATTTATTTATGTATGTATGTATGTATGTGGGAGAGAGAGCGAGCAAGCGCACACCCGAGTCGGGGGGAGGAGGAGAGGGAGAGGGACAAGCAGACTCTGTGAGAAGCCTGACTCAGGGCTCGATCCCACAACCTCGAGATTATGACCTAAGCTGAAATCAGGAGTCAGACGTTCAACCCACTGAGCCACCCAGGTACTCCTGAACTAAGAACTTCATAGTGATTATCTGATTTAATTCTTACTGCAACCTGTAAGAATGAAATCAGAGGTAGATCAAGGTTTTGTAGGGCCTGAAGCTTATAAATTAAAAAAGAAATAGAAAAATATCTTTTAGCTTTGTAAAATTTACAAATCCATAGGACCCCGAGAGCACACTGCTAGGGCTCTTCTCAAGGCCTTGGAGCGTACATTGCAAGTGAAGATGCCATGAAGTTTATGGTGTTATAACTTCATTGTATATCTTTCTTTAGGTTGGATATTAAAAATCTCATTTCAGGGGTGCCTGGGTGGCTCAGTTGTTAAGCATCTGCCTTCAGCTCAGGTCACGATCCCAGGGTCCTGGGATCGGGCTCCGCATCGGGCTCCCTGCTCGGCAGGTGAATACAGTGGCAGCAGAGTGTGTTTACAGTGCTAAATTAGGGCTGATGACCAGCAGTATTTTGAAGGTTGGGTAGATGGCTTCAACACCTGCCAGTTCTAGGAGGGGCACCTGGGTGGCTCAGTCAGTTAAGTGACCAACCCTTGATTTAGGCTCAAGTCAAGATTTCAGGGTCGTGAGATGGATCCCTGTGTTGGGCTCCACGCACTCAGCATAGAGTCTGCTTAAGATTCTCTCTCTCCGGGGCGCCTGGGTGGCTCAGTCGTTAAACATCTGCCTTCGGCTCAGGTCATGATCCCAGGGTCGTAGGATCGAGCCCCACACTGGGCTCCCTGCTCAGCAGGAAGCCTGCTTCTCCCTCTCCCACTCCCCCTGCTTGTGTTCCCTCTCTGTGTCTCTGTCAAATAAATAAATAAATAAATCTTTTAAAAAAAAAAAGTTCTCTCTCTCCCTCTGACCCTCCTTCTCCACATGCATGCTCTTTCTAAATAAATAAAATCTTAAAAAAAAAAAAAAAGATCTGCCAGTTTTAAATAATCATCATTCTGTAGTGATCTCATCCTACATGTATTATTTGGAGGGAATCCTCATGTCTTGGGGCTTATAACACTGGCAGTATATGTAAATCCCAATGTCACACCAGATCATATCACCCCCTTGATTTGAGGCAAGGGAGATTCCACCTAGTTTGAAATAAAATCTTTACTGTGGGGAGGCTGGGTGGTTCAGTCGGATGAGCATTGGTTTCAGCTCAGGTCATGATCCCAGAGTCCTGGGATCGAGCCCTGCATCAAGCTCTGTGCTCAGTGGGGAATCTGCCTGGGATTCTCTCTCTCCTTCTGCCCCTCCCTCGCATGAGCTCTTGCTCAGACGCACATGCTCCCTCCGCTAAAATAAAAAAATCTTAAAAAAAAAAAATCTTTACTGTATCCCATAATTATGCCTCCTTATTACCTGGTCCTTGCCTATTTCTTTAATTTTCTATGTTCCTTTTTTTTTTTTTTTTTTTTTTACTATTTTCCAGTCAAATGAGCCTTATTCTCACACCCAAATAAGCCAGGGTGTATGTCAGGGTCTTTACACATGTTATTCTGTCAGCTTGGAACTTGCTTCTCTCAGACCTTGTCATTGCTGGCTTCTTCACGTCTTGGTTCAAAACTACATCCTTAGAGAAAAGGGTTATGCTTGACCCTATCTACAAAAGAATGCACACATCCCCCACATACACACTTTACTATCTTAATTTTTCTCATAAATTTTATCATAATATAAAAAGTTTTATGTATTTTGTAATCTAACTGTTCTAAAGAATGAAAGTTCCGTAAGAACTTGAACCCTTGTTCTTGTTCACAGCCATACCCCTAGTTTCTAGAAGAGTGGCATATAGTAAGTGCTAAATAAATATGTCCTAAAAGAACAAAAATTTGGCATATCCCTAACCCAGTTCTGAAAAATAAATCTAGGATATTTAGTTTGGACTGCTTTGCTTGAGGCTACTAATAGCAATTTCCAAGAGTGATTCTTTCCAACAGCTCCTCCACTGTACACCTAGCAGGAGTGCTCCAATGTTTGTGCTAGCAGATAATACAACTAAGAGAGCAGAATCATCAAGGAACTCAAAAATCTATCCTATTAATCTACTTGATATCAATTACAAAGTTAAATTTGTACATTGCACTGCGTATGTATCTGAAATTTTGACAGAATAGGAATGCTAAGCATTATATAACTATCATTATCTAAAAAACATAATGGGATTTATAGTTTCATATGTTCAGAATTTAGAAAACATGAGTTTAAATTATATAAGCAAGCACTTATTATGTAAACTTTTAAAAGAAAGACATACCTCCTAAAGCCCCACTGTGGTCTAGACTTTTCTTTTTAAAGCCATTAGAGACGATCAAAACAGGAACAACAACAGAAAACAGCCAACGCCAAGGAGAAATAGGCTGTAAATTACCTAAAAAATTAAATTCACAGGTTAGTCTTGGCTATAAGCTTTGATAACTGCATTCTGGATTAAAATATTGTCATAAGTAGAGAAACTGAGATGAAGTCACCAAAGTAAATTAACTATGTTGAGACTTATGTATTTCCAGAGAGACAGTCCTTTTGGAGAATGACCAAGTAAGTCCTGTCCAAGTTTTGATATTTCATACATATTTGGAGATTTGAAATGACTCTCTAGTTCCCCATTGTTTTGGAAAGGAGGCACATATTAAATCTCAAGAATTGTATAGAACAAACTATTTTCTTAGCAGGATCCAATTATTCTTCTTTCTGCCTTTCAGAGAGATTTATTTTTTAAAGTAACATTCTTACAGGCTACACACCTCCATTTCAACAATTAGCAACTGATTTTTCCAAAGGTTGCATCCACCTCACAGATGTTTCTTTTTGTTTGGCTAGCATAATGTTTTCAAACCATTGGGAGTCAATATTTAAAGATTAGAAGGTTTCATATAAAAATCCAGAACCCTGGCTTCTGTTTTAAAAACTGGATGCTCAGACCCACATGGCAGAATTGACCACAGTGGAGAGAGGCCACCCCCTTTAGACAAGTCAGCTTTCTCATTTAAAGCTCCCACCATTCCTGACTCCTAGACACCAAGACTAAGTGAGCATAGTGAAGAAAAATGTGAACTATTGCTAGAGCCCATGCTTCTATCAAAAATGGGAAAATGGAAGATAAAGCGGGCCAAATGTTCAACAAAAATTCTATTTCTGAAAATGACAACTTCTCAAGTGTTTAAGGTGCAAAGATCAGGGGCCTGGTTCCAGAGGGGCACTCTGGTTTACAAATCCTGGTTTATTCCACTGAGTTCAAGTCATAGTAATTTATTACTAGCACAAAAGAGAATCTTCTCTCATACTTCTCCTCAAACCCTCATCCCCTACTGTGAATCATTATGAATGAACCTGAAGACCACCCATTCAGATTATTCCCATGTCTCTGCAAAAGGCTAAGGTCTGAAATGGCAATCCTTTCTCACTTGACTTTTCACTTTTTCTTTTCAGCTGAACAGTACTCCATTTTTATAGGAGTACCAAGGAAATTTCTGTAAAGGCATACTTATGTTCTAAGGAGTCTTCAAAACTGTAAAGGTTTGAGTCCAGAGTATCTTATATATGTGCGGTGGGGCTTCAGATTTTAAAAGAAGTCTGTTCTTTTGAAGTGACCAAAAAGCAGACAAATCCTCCAAATCTCCAAATGTAAACATTACACCACCTTTTATTTTTACTGCTGTTTTTACAGGATACAAAAAACTGATAAACTAGTTACAAATATTCTTACTAAAAGCATCACTGCAATTGCTTTACAAAATTGTATTTCATTTCACTTAATTTCTCATGAAGATAGATGTAATAACTACATACAACATAAAAATGTATTTTGAAATATGCTTAATCAGTATTATCAGAGGCGGTGTTTCTTAAATGTTCAAAGTAGTGCTTATATTTTAATGTTGGTAAATTAAATTCAGGCTGTGGAAGTTAGGTAAACACAATTTACAACCACTCAGAAGATACAAGTTTTGGGATTTCATTAATGATACAATTTTCAATTCCACCAATTAGATTATAGAAAAACTCAGAACACTCATACTTACCATAATAGGTGCTTGCAGTCATAGACATAATCCAGAAAGCTAAAGAAATGCAAATGATCAGGCTCAATATAACTATATTAGTTATCATCTTTATATATTTTTTGCAAATATTGTCGTCAAGATCGGTCATGGAAAATAACGATATGAGCCCCTGAGGGGGAAGACAGTGTGTCTAAGGAAAAATAAGTCATTTAAGTTGCCAGCAAAAAACTCGCGCAGGGGCCAATATAAATGCCAACATCTTCCACCGACCGCAAAAATAACATAAACCCCAACTACTTCCGGAAACTGCGGCTGATGGAGATCTCAAACTCCCGTGAGCGAGGTTAAGACCTCACTGGAAAAGCAAAGCTCATTCTCTCTGAGCGCCGGGTCCTACGCCGGCGGTCACTTCACACCTGAGCTCCACAGACAGGAAAACGAAAAGAAAGCAGAATCAGCCAAGCGCCAGTCCTGGGACCGCGGGCTCCGCCTCCACCGCCCGCCCACGCGCTGACGCCGGGGTTGGGGGGTGGGAGTGGTGGGAGAGGTGGGGAAGTGACTCTCGGCCGCAAAGAGGGTGCGCAGCCAGAACCAGGGTGAGTTCCGAGGGTGAGCCCTGCGCGGTGGGGCGCGGTCACATCGCGACAGCCGCTGGCGCCGCCCCACAGTTCAGGTCCAGCTCGCCAGGGCCAAAGCCCCTTGGAGCTCAGCCGCGCACCGAGTCGCGTCTTCGCTTCCTGTGCGCAAACGCGGCGGCCATCTGAGGGCGTGGCTTCGCTCACGTGAACTTTTTAAAGGGCGGTTCCAAGGACAGGCGGCTTGGCAGAAGCGGCCAGGGCCTTTAGGGATTGTAATTCTCGTCGGAATCCGGATCTGGAGCCTTAGTTCCTTGCGTTTGAGAACATACTCAAACACGGGAGGATGAAACCACCACCAGGGTAGGAATAGAAGACAGGAGTGCGAATGAACTTAAACCCAGTAAGTCCATTTCAAGCATAATCGAATGCTTTTTCATCTATAAAGAGTTCATGCCATATAAAATATGGATTTTTTAAAAATACTTTATTTTAGAGAGAGAGCACAGGTGAGGGGAGGGACAGAGAGAATCTCAAGCCGACTCCCGCTGAACCCGGAGCCAGTGGTTCAGCTTACTCCTAGGATCCTGAGATCATGACCTGAGCGGAAATCAAGTCAGAGGCTTAA
Source organism: Callorhinus ursinus (assembly GCF_003265705.2). Taxonomy (NCBI): domain Eukaryota; kingdom Metazoa; phylum Chordata; class Mammalia; order Carnivora; family Otariidae; genus Callorhinus; species Callorhinus ursinus. Next base: position 33,539,704 of record NW_027397076.1, read on the forward strand.
CCCAGTGAGCCTCCCAGGGGCCCCTAATATTATGGATTTTTTTTTTTAAGGGTAAGGGGTATATATTGTGTTGTAGGAGCAATTTTATGACAGAAAATTATTTAAAATGACACTGTTTAGTACCTATAATCTGCGGGACACTGCTGGTTGCTAGAGAGGTAAACATAAAGCCGGGCATAGTTCTGCTATTGAGCTCAAATTTACTGTCATGACACCACTTACATTGTGGAAATCTGTTCCTACACCTCTCATTTTAAGTGTGTGCATTCAGTCAATTCATTTAGAAGAACGTCTTGTTAACATTAAGTCTGAATCTTGTGGCTTATGCCATGTTTTATTTGAAATTAACTTGTGTGCCTGGGTTAAAATTAAGTGATAATTACAGCATATCTGAACTTTTTCGGAAAGTTGACTGCTGACAACGTAAGGAGGCAAGAGTTTCAGATATAGTACCCAAATGTTTTAACCCAGAGTACTTTTTCTTTGAAAAGTAGTTTTTTTTTTTTAAACTACTGAGTCCTTTTTAAAAAACACACAATTCTAAATTTAAGTAACATGCCAAGACAACTTAACATCCTTTTCTTTGGTACATCTAATTAACTGTGAAGTAGGATTAAATACTAGCGTCCATCTTATTTGACTACCTGTATATATGGTCTTCCTGCACAAATTATGTGCTCACTTTATTTTTGTCTCACTCTGTTCAGTACAGGCAAATAATGGGATTACCTCAGCAAGCTGACTGGCATCAGTCACACCAGATCATTGGGTAGAGTTAATGTCACTTCAGTATGTTAAGGGAAGTGTCATAGAAAGAGGGATTGTCAGAGCTAAGACATGAAAGATGACAAAGTTTGTTAATTAACCAAGCTAAGGGAAGGGCACTTTGTAGTTGGTTAAGGAGAGCATGAAAATAGAAGTCCAAGAGAGTGGAGAAGAGTTAGAGATAAGGTTTGAAATAATTTATCTAAACAAGCTGAAAGTTCACCTAAGAGATAAGAATGTATCTCCTTTCTTTCCTTTTTTTTTTTTTTTTAAAGGATTTTATCCATTTGAGAGAGAGAGCGTGTGAGCAAGCACGAATTGGGGGTAGCGGCAGGAGAGAGAAGCAGACTCTCCACTGAGCAGGGAGTCCAGGGAGCCCAGGACCCTGAGATCATGACCAGAGGTGAAGGCAGTTGCTTAACTGACAGAGCCACCAAGGCATCATACATCTCTTTCTAGATATTAAACTAAAGTTTTTATTTTTCAGCTTTTGGAGCACAAATTTTAAAAGCCTAAGCAGCAATCTGAAGACTAATTTCTTATATTAGATTCAACTCATTCTAAAGGACATTAGGAAGAGAGTAGGGAGCAAGAATAAACAAATGGAATATTTACTTCCAGTAGTCTTGAGGGCAGGGACCTTGTCTGGTTCATCCTAGTTTGCTCAGTGTCTTTTAGTGAATATTAATATAGTATTTTTTGGATTAAAGTATCAAATAAAAAATGAATTTAAAAAAAATCACATCTTTTGGGGCACCTGGGCCCCAGGTGCCTCAGTCGTTAAGTGTCTGCTTTCAGCTGGGGTCATGATCCCAGGATTTTAGGATGGAGCCCTGCGTTAGGCTCCCAGCTCAGCCCGGAACCTGCTTCTCCCTCTCCCTCTACTGCTGCCTCTGCTTGTTTCTGCTTATTTCCTTTTTTGTTATTAAAATCATACTTTGGTAATCATATTTACAAATAAATCTTTGTGTGAGCCTCTAATTATTGTCAGGATAGAGAATTTGAATAGCCCTTTATGTATTTGGTTTAGATCGCATAACCAGTATAAAACAGTGCAGTGGCACCTGGGTGGCTCAGTTAGTCATCCAACTCCTGATTTCAGTTCAGGTCATGACCTCTGGGTCCTCTGTGCTCAGCGCGCCGGGCTCTGTGCTCAGTGCTTGGCCTTCTCCCTCTGCTCTTCATCCCCCCACCCCAGCTCATGCTCTTGTGCTCTCAAATAAATAAATAAATAAAATCCTAAAAAACAGCAAAAAAACCCCAGTGCAAATAAACTATAACGTATGCTTAGATATAACTTGAGCAATGAAAATAAAAATGATAATTCCTCTTTAGGCTTTACATATCTTTGTTTACAGTTTGCTTCAATTTAGGGTCAAGGACTTCTACAGAAATATTTTAGGAGGTCCAGGTAGGGGAAAGACTTCCACAGAGATATTCATGTACATTTTGTAAAATAATAGTCATGACAGTAATTTCCTTGTAAAAAAGTTTTTAATAACATACTCAGAATACAATATTTAATTGTTTAATATACATTATAAAATCATTAATTTTAGAAAGTTTCCTACTGTCTAAATACCTACAGAATCCCGTATTCTGGCATAAAGATGAACTATTTTCCCTGCTATACCAAAATTAAAATTTACCCGTATTCTAACATTGAGAAATGAGATAAAATACCAGTATTATATAAAGTCTACCTAGAAAAGATCTACAGTGACTTCATAGATTATCTTAACTATACATATATATAAAATTTTTTATTTTAGTTTTTTGAGACACATGACTTGTCCTACTTTAATAACATGATTCATATGTTGCATAACGGATGACAATGTGGATAGCAGAGCAGAGGATTTGAAGGCTGAAGACCACTGTTCAATCTAGGATTGAACTTCCTAGATTGCTGGCATTTCTGTCCTTTGTGCCACTTGGCACATATCAAACATTTAAATAAATAAATAACAGCAAGGATCTCTTCATCTGTAAATTGGAGATAATGCCACCTACCACACAGAACATTTGTAAAGAACAAGAGATCAAATGGATGCCATAGTGCTTTGTTAATCTTAAGACTCTGAGCTAAATTATTTGTAAAAATCTGTTAGAAGAATTTGTTATTTTATAATAATATCAAATGTCAAATAAACTTGAGTACTTGGCTTTGATACAGTAGTTATGTTTTCCTGTTAAAATGATACCATTAACAACTAATTTGTTCAGTGTTCATTTTCAAGGGGAAAAATGTCTTACAACTCATTAAAAGAACACTGTATATAATTCAGGTTAATTCTGATGTCCTTCTGTCTCTTTTGGTAAGTCATAAGAAGAAATCTGTTTTTTTTCAAGGGAAAAGTTTTTTGGAAAAAGGTCTAAAGTTTTTATGCTTATTAAATTCCAATTCAACAGCATTTACCAAAGCACGTCACATAGATTTCTTTTATAGCATTTATCATATTGTATTACAAATATATTTTTTTCTCTCAGAAGACTTTTGAGGAACTTAAGGGCAGATAATCATGTCATCTTTTTATCAAGTCATTAGCCTTTGGCTGGTTCTTCATAGAGGTTAGTGCCTAGCAGGCATAGAATGAATAATAGACATAGAATGAACAGAGGATATGTGTTGGGTCCAGCAGAAGAAAAAGAGCTATTCTAATTTTGATTATTTTTTTTAAAGATTTATTTATTTATTTGAGAGAGAGAGAGCATGGGAGGGTCAGAGGGAGCAGCAGACTCCCTGCTGAGCAGGGAGCCCGATGTGGGCCTCCATCCTGGGACTCCAGGATCATGACCTGAGCTGAAGGCAGTCGCTTAACCAACTGAGCCACCCAGGCGCCCAATTCTAATTCTGGTTATTTTTATGGTAGATGGTCAAAGTGATAAGTTTATCAACAACTGAAAACAGGACTTAAAAAGATTTAGGTTTTTCTCTATGAATGAGACTAGTTTTAAGGTAGACAGATGTATGTATGTTAATCCAACAACCTGATACAGGGAGAATTTGGAGCATGTTATCAGGACGGTAACATGAAAATGACATGGAGAAAACACCAAAAACAAACGTACTTTAAAATTACTGAGTGGTAGTTTATTCAGTAGTCTCAAATAATAATGAATGAAGTCTAGTTAACTTTGCCAAAAGCTTGTATTTTATGTTTTATTTTTGTGATTTTTAAAATGTTATATTGATATCAAAATAAAATTGTAGATGGGAACTAGCCTGCATTAATTAGTATTTTGTTTTATATTGGGGAGGGGTGATGAACCACATGAGAGTTTATACTTGGAAAACAGTTTATGTTTAGATGATTATTTGCCCAGCTTATTTTGAGGTATAAAGCTATGGTCAGTAAGTGAAGAGATATTTGAAACCATATTAGAAAAAAAACATGGAATGACGATTTCAAGGAGCTGTGTCCAATATTTAAGATAAAATGACTAACAAGGTTTATAATATTCACAAAAGGATTTTCATAGATTTTTAAGTGCCTCATGATAACGAACATAGACTTTTCTTACCTTTGCTTTGTAAATCTAGTTGTTGGGAGCCATTCCTTACTGAAAGAAAGGGTGCTAATACTGTAAAAAGACTATTGCTACGAGCCAAGCAAATGTCATCAAAACCAAACCGAAACAAAACAAAACCCAACCCAACCTCCCCCCAAAATTACTTTATAAAATAAAATAGCCATTACCTACAGGAAAAATGTATAACAATTATGGTTAGGTACATGCATGCTACTTTCATATGGTAGTGTCAGAAGCTTGAACTAAGATTGAATAACTTGATTACACATTAATAAATTTAATGTGATTTGCCCAAAGTTGTTTGAAGGAAAGGATTCTTACTAAAATTAAAAATTTATCTGGTGATATTTATTTCAAGTGGCAACTATCATAGTTCTCATATTCTATTTTGTAAAATAATTAGCATTTTCATAGCTTTATCAGACACATGTATTTTTATAGAAAATACATTTCACTTCCCTTATGCAGTACAGTTGCTAAAAAAGGAGATAAAAGCAAGCTGATATGTACAATAAATTGATTCCATTTTAAGTTATAAGTTGTGAAAATATAATATGGTAGGTACTTTTCTGTGATTAAATCCTAATGTGGGCTTATGGGAGAAAAAAGAGCTTACAAGTTTTGGTATCAACATACATGGGGGGGTAGAGGAGGTATTCCTAACATGGAACTTTGTATCACATTGCCTAATTAACACATCAATTTTGGAATTGAAAATGTAATATTTTTATTATGAGAAAAAATTAGTATAAATTTATCTTTTTGTTTAAGGTAAAAGCTAGGTCACAATGTCTACGTTATTTCACAACATATAACTGGCTACCAGTTTTTCTAGTCTGAGAAACTTGAGACCTTACCTTGCTTGGATGATTCAAGAGTACTTCACATTCAAAATATTATTTTCAAAATATTTTATAATCTATCTTAAAAGCTAATATTTTCATGAAGGATGCCTTGACTTTTGTCACATTTTGTGAGCAGATACAGAAAGTTTAAATAACACAACTTGCCTTGTACACCTCAGATTTTTTTCCTATAAAATTTCCAAATCACAGTGCCAATAATAATTCAATTAACACAAACCCCAGCAGTTTTAAAGTCATATTTAATGTTGGCTAATTCTTACTTAGCATCCTATTTAGAATGTAATGTCCCAACACTGGTACATGAAAAACAAATTTCCTTCTAATAGAACTTAAACATATTGTCATAGACAGTTCTTTAAAAGTAGTTTTAAAAGACAAAAATGCAAAACACCTTGCAAACATACAACTTTCTAACAAAATTTTTAAGTATGTAATTCTCATGTAAGGCACTTCCATTCTTTTTCAAATATAAGTTTCATAGAAAGTTTCCATTTTTTTATAATCTAGTCTTCATAAGTTATACAGTAATAATGTTACTTCATGTAGAACTTTATTAAATACCCAATTTTGGCATAATTTCCTTAAATATCTTTACCTTTGAATAGAATGAAGGATGGGCATCAAGTTCTGTGTGGGCTAATCTTAAAGGAATGTTTTATAGAATTGGTAATGTTTTATCTTGTTGATCAAGTTCAAGAATCTTGAAATCTTCCAAAGGAAGACTGCTTAAGGCAGTTGGTAAAATGTGTTCTGATGTGCCTTTAGGTAATATGTTATTTGCTTCCAGATTCTTCACCAAGCAAGTGGCTTTGATCCATCTTCGCGTTGCTCTGCGTTCTTTTTGTAAGCAAGTTTTCATTTTCTTTCTTAAGCTTGCTATTTCTTTTTCCAGTTTAATTATCCTCTTTTTTGCCTCCATAGGATTCCTAAAAGCATAACTATGTTCAAGTAGTACTTGCTGACTACTAATGTTTGATTTTAAATTAGATGGTCCTGTTGGGGTACAATTGTTGTTTTTCTTCAAAAGATTCCTTGACTTGAGTTTCTAAGCCAAATAAAATTAGAGGGTTGAACATAAATTATGGAATATCACAAATAAGTAAATTTTGCCCAGTTTTGTATAAAAGTAATTAAGCTGCTCTTTTAAAAACTGATTTTAAAAGTTTGAAAGGAAACATCAGCTGCCCATCTCATGTAATCGTGGATTCAAGTTTCTCAACTTGTTGAATTAGCTCCAGCCACCTTATTTTGATTTGTCTTTTCTCTTCAGAGGGATACAAACATTGTTTGAAAATAGACAATGGACTTCCAAGGTCTCTTTCAAGTTATTGAGTATGATTTTAGTATAAAAATCTTTTGCAATTTTCTCACTAAGGCCAATATAATGTATTTTTAGACATTTGGCTTATCTCTGATACTGATTTAATCTCTTTTTTAGGTAAACACTATTCTTTCAATTTGATAATATTTCAAACCTGGGGTTCTACTTAATAAAAAATTATTCCCAAGTATCAAGCTCCTGAATAGATTTACTTATTAAATGTTCACAGTTACATCTTCCATTCAAGGATTTAAAATCTGGCCAGGAACATTATACCTAAATCTGAAGACCCTGAGGACTTTTTTTCCCCCTTTATCTCTTTTATTCAATTAGTCATCAAGTCCAATTAATTCTACCTCCTAAATATCTCTGTCATAAATCCTTTCCTCTCCATCATTCTTAATGCTACTGCCCACATCAGGCCTGTTATCATATCTGGCTTGAATATACTAAAAAATTCTTTAATCATGTCCACCTCATTCTGAGCCTCACTAATTCATATTCAGAATAATTTTTCTAACAGATTTGATGTTTCTGTAACTGGCTAACTTCCTCTTTGCCTCATTATCCAAAGACAAAAAATTTTTACATAGCAAACTTAACAATTTAGGATCTCACACCATTTTGCCATTCACCATCTTAATTTATACTCCCATAATATTAAATCACTTCCAGTTCCCAGATTATGTCATAACTTCATAAGTTTGTTTCTTTTATTGAGTCAACATTTATTAAAAACACAGGAATTCATTTGTGGACAAATAAATTTTCCTCTCTGATCAGATTTTTCCCAACTAGATAAAATATTGTTTTAATACATTCATCATGTACCTTAATTCTCTCCTTTCTTTTACATATCACTTGCTAACATTTGATTATTTTCTACTTAACCCTCAACCCATTGGCTTTTGTTCTCCTCATGTTATCGTAATTATCCTGTGCAAGGTTAAGAACCCGTTCCTAAGTTCCAAACTCCAAGCTCAAACTCCAGCCTAAATGCCTGAGCTCCATGAAGTTTTCTGTGATGCCCTCCTCTGAACTTATATTCTTTGGTGTAACTCTGGTATTCTTAAAGCTCTTCACACACATTTTGAATGTTATCTTAAAATCAAAAGCAGAATGATGCTAGAGGTTTTATTACTCATGATTTCTCAGTTTTACCATTGGTTCAATTATTGATAATAACTGGAAGTAATGTAAAATTCCAATGTATAAAATCAGTTTGGATTGGGGAAAGAATACTGGAGTCAGGAGACCTGAGCTCTAATTGTAGTCTATACCTTTACTGCACAAAAGGAAGTTTTGTGACTTTCTTGAGGCACATCATTATATATGAATTTTGATATATTCTGAATTGTTCTAATTTGTAAACAAAAAAGAATAGGTACCAAAAATGGTAAAAATGGGTAAAAGAAAAGTAATGTTACCTACCATAGACTTTAAATGGGTACAAAAATCAAAAATGGTTGGAACAGCATCCATTTTAAGTCGCCGAGTTTGTCCTGTTAAGTCAAAACAGGAGGCTTCAAAGTGCTTTGAACAAAGAAAAGTGTGTTTTCCTGGCACAAAATTTTTGCGCCTAAGCAGGCGAACCCATTCTTTTCTTCTTTTAGGATCCAAAGGAAACCTTAAAAAAAAAAGAAAAAAAAGGCAACTCATATTCCAGCAATCACACTTCTGGTTGCACCTTAATGGTTAAAAGAAATTTTAAAAGATGATGATTTAAAGTGTCTTCCATCTCATACAAAATTTTAATATCCAGACACTGGAACAAAAACCAATTGATGCTATTTTTTATAAGTTGCAAAAACATTAATGAAAAACTGACTTAAGTGCTTTTAATTTTCAGGGTTTTAAAGAGACCTTTCTTCCCAACGTAGTTCTTAACATGGGCAGTAAAAATAAACAAGACTATACTGATCTAGATCAAGGTTACATAGAACCATTATAAGTCCGAGTAATTCACAATGCTATGATCTGCTGATGTATGTACATGGTCAAGACAAATCAAAAATCTGCAGATTAAATTTTATCAGGGAAAACCTAGACAGATTCTGGTATTCCTTCCTCTGTGTTCCTTCACTGTGACAATTAACACATTCTTTTGTAGTTTTTCCACTTTAATAAATTTCCAGTGAAATAAAAGATTTTAAGTTTCTTAAGGTGAGGGATCATTATATCATCTATTTTAGCACAGTGCCTTGCAGATAATAGGGGCTCAACAAATATTTTCTTAATTGATATGAAACTATATAAATTAACAATTCACTGTATTAATTCCATGTAAACTGCACATATTTTTAAAAATGAACTCTTAAGCTACATAGTGTAGTAGAAAGCATAATTATTACAAAAAGTAAAATGCTGCTGACAAGCCCAGCAGGAATGTTTTTCCTTTCATATTTATTTTAAATACAAAATATGTACCAGTGTATACCTGTTAAGGAAGAGAAAAATATAAGGGACTGCCCCAAAATTCTAGGGGTAAGTATGCTGACTTGAAAACATAAGAAATCAACATTCACATGTATTAAGTTTGAGTTGAGCTCTTCTTTAGTTTGATTACCTTATCCTTTAAGTATTAATTATGAACTAACTCATGTTTAAAAAGAACCATTAAAATCATGTTAAAAGATCATATGGCTCAGAAACCCCCAAGTGAAGCTTTACTAGGTAACAACAGCTTTGGCTAGATCAGATATAGTAGGTTTGCTCAAATTACCAGCAGTGAGGGGCACAAAAAAATGAAAAACCAGATTAACTGGTAGGCACCCTCCCATCTCCTGTCCCTATCACACCACCTAAACATACCCTAATCTGAAAATATTAACATTTGTATGTCACTCTACAATTCATGTTTTCATATATGTAAGTTTTTTCTATTTCATTAGAAACCTCTGATGGAGGATTTATCTACTCTGCTTAGCCTTTACCTGTTAATAATAATGTATTCTCATTTCAAAGATCTCTGTTCCAGTATTTAATGGTTTGGATGTTTCCTATGGTCTCAGCTAAAAGTCAAGCTTTGGTTTACAAGCACATTTCTTGTTTGGGCCTCAATAAAGGTGCAGACAAATAAGTATCATTGTATTATCATTGCTGTAAGAATCTTCAGATATATGAAGACTGTCAGATATTGTTTTTCAACCTTTTATTTTTTTTAGCTTTGTAGAAAACTTTGCAGAAACTTTTTTAGATTTAAAAAAATTTTTTTAATTAATTAATTAATTTGAGAGAGAGAGACACAGTAAGGGAGGGAACAAACACAAGCAGGGGGAGTGGGAGAGGGAGAAGCAGGCTTCCCGTGGAGCAGGGAGCCTGATACGAGGCTAGATCCCAGGACCCTGGGATCATGACCTGAGCCAAAGGCAGATGCTTAACGACTGAGCCACCCAGGCGCCCCTATTTTTTATTTTTTTAATTAACATGTAATATATTATTTGTTTCAGGGGTACAGGTCTGTGATTTATCAGTCTTACACAACACCCAGCGCTCGCCACAACACATCGAGATGTCCTCAACGTCCATCGAAAACTATGTTTTTTAAACTAGGCTCCACGCCCAACGTGGGGCTTGAACTCAAGACCCCGAGATCAAGAGTCGCATGCTCTACTAATTGAGCCAGCCAGGCGTCCTAGCTCTTTTTAAAACTAGCTCCCTAATCATGAAACCAATGCCTAATTGAACCTTAACTTGAGCCAATTTTCCTTCTTTAAGATTCAATTTAGGAATCCCATATACCTAAGGAAATTCCATGGACTGGGCTTAGATGTTTGTATATTATATAGAATATCATTGTATTCTAATTGTTTACTTTTCTATTCCTACCCCTAGATCTTGTTTTTCCTCGTTAGGAGCTTTGTTTTTCACTGCTTCATCCTGTGAAGTATTAGCTCAATGAACTTTCTTAGTGAATCAATGAATGAACAAATTAATGGGATTAGTTTGGCATTATTGTTTAATTATCTGTATTGAAACAGAATAAAAACCATTTTATATTTGATTTTAGACAGTTCTTTTATACAGCATTAACCTTATGTTTTTCATGAGTTTGGATTTTTCTCAGCATATTCAAAGGGTGGGAGATGTAGCCCATAAGCTGAATTTAAGTAATAATAAGTCCTCCTGTAAATATTAAAAAATTAACATGGCGGTAAACTGATGGATATATCTTGTCTACCAGTAATAGAACCAAGGTTTCAGAAACATTAGATGTTTTGGAAAATCAGTGTTTTAAATAATGCTATTTTGCTTGAGTCTTTATTAATAGCTGAATGCCTTTTATATTACGAGACTGTCCTTGGGATCATGACCTGAGCCGAAGGCAGACGCTTAACGACTGAGCCACCCAGGCGCCCAACATAAATGTTTTAACTAGCTGTTAAACACAGCCATTATTAAAAATTATGTACATTTGAATTTAAATGAAGAACAAAGGTAATAAATACTGAAACCCATCATTTCTTAATTACTTTACTATTATCTGTATTCTTAAAATTATGTCTGTTCTGTGTGTGGTACTGCACATTTCTTCCCGACTCTATGATTAGTGATGTCATATCGGTAACTTGAAACCAGCCATGGTAGAGTATTTATATCATGGAAATTGGGCAAATGCTACAAATCGGTGCTTTCCCCTTTCCCTGGAGATCCTGTTATTAAACCTTTAGCAACACACCACTGATTATAGAAGAGAGGTTAGGAGTGCATGAATGGAAGCAGTGAACCATTTAAGAGGCTGTTGTAATAATCCAATCAAGAGGGAATAGGGGAGAAGTCAAGGGAGGATGACCTCCCACTTTTGGGATGGATGGTGTTTTTATTTACTGAGAAAGGGAAAGAGGAGGGGTGGTAAGAGCAAGTTGATTAATATAAAATTTTGATATGTTGAACCTGAGCAACCGAAGAGAGACAAGGGAAATACTGAGACACCAACAAGTTAACTGAGACCACAGGAACAGCTGAAATCATTTTGGTAAGAGTGGGAAGACCTAAGCCAGAGGGCAGAGAAAGGAAGAGGCTGTCAAGATCAACTGGTCAAAGATGAAAAGCACAAAATTAGTGTCAAATAATTCAAAAGTAGAGAGTGTTTCAAGGAGGAAGTGAAGACATGCCATGAAAAAGAAATACAAGAGTGATAACTCAGCGTAGCAAGAGCAGTTTCAGAAGATTATTGGGGGATTTAGACTGGAGTCAGCTAAGAGATAAGAAAAATGGAGATAGTTGAGTTTAGGGAACATAAGTTGTACACGGGGATAAAGTCTATCCACATCCTAGATAAGAAGTTAGTCAAACGTATTTATGAAATAGGAATGTAATTTATTATAATGTTAAGATCTAAATTTCCATGAAAAGGTTAATTTGATAGGAGGCAAATGGTGGTCAAGTATGCATGTTACTGTATCACTGTGTATCTCTTAAACATTCAAGATTATCGGTGCCTTTGACTCCTCCCTCTCCCTCATCTTCCACATCAAATTACCATACAGTAGTTTCTACTCAAACATTTCTTAAATCTGTTCACTTTTTTCCATCTCTGTTAGTATCACTTTAGTCTAGGTTACTGGTGGACTCTCCCTTGTTTTACTCCAAGTTTCTGTTTTTTCCCTACTAACTCTCACCTCTTCTAATCTAGTGCTGATTGTGCCAGCAATGAAGTACATTGTTAAGCTCAGTTGACACTGCAGGAGAATTTCCCTGTGAAAGAAATAGTAGGTAAATTAATATTATGTAATAAGCTCGTTTCTCATCAAATTCATCTCTTGATGCTTGACCAAAACTTTAAGTAACGCCATAATTCTCCACACGGCAGCCAGAGGGCTTTTTTTTTTTTAAAGATTTTATTTATTTGAGAGTGAGAATGAGATAGAGCATGAGAGGGGGGAGGATCAGAGGGAGAAGCAGACTCCCTGTTGAGCAGGGAGCCCGATCCGGGACAGGGCTTTTTAATATGCAAATCTAATCATGCCGTTCTTTTAAAAACCTTCATGTCTTCTCAAATACTCATTGGATAAAAGAGAAAATCTGTAAAGTAGCAAACAGGACTAAATCGATATCATCCTTTGGTATCATCTGAAATTTTACATCCTTTGAGAAATGTTCTTTGACTTTACAAGGCTAAGTTAGGTATCCCGAGTGTCTCTTTTGTGATACTTAACCGTAATTATCTATGTCTTTCTCACTACCTACTAAATTCAAGGAATATAAGAATTTTCCAGGGGTGGAGGTGGGAGGGCCCCTGCGTGGCTCAGCAGGTTAAGCCTCGGACTCTAGATTTTGACTCAGGTCATGATCTCAGGGAAGTGAGATCCAACACAGAGTGGCGCTCCCGACGTGGCGGGGGGAGTCAGCTCAGTCTTCTTCTCCCTGCCCCTCCCCCGTTCACGCGTGCTAGAGCGCTCTCTCTCTCAAATAAATAAATCTTAAAAAAAAAAAAAAAAAGTCCTGGACCGCTAGCACAATGTCAGGCAAATAATTTGATGGATCAATGAACGAAGCACTACATTTCCATGAAATATCTAAAAAACGAACATCACAAGGATTTTTTTTAAGTAGTTTTTAATAAGGGGTCATTTAGTCATTAATTAGGAAGGAAAGGGTCAAGGATATAATTTTCCACATTCTAAGTTCGTACTAAGTTGTGAGACATATAAAATCAGAACTATTTGCACATAACTTTTTTTTTCAATGCTTTTCTTCAGGCACATGGCAGGCACTTGCACAAAAGGTAAACATTTACCGAGTACTTAACTATATTTCATACAGTGTTCACAATGTTTTCAAGAGTTCTGATTTGACAGAACTAAAGACTTTTGATAGCTCTTCCAGCAAACGGAGGGAAAACAAAACCTAAGTTCTTTTCATTACTCTATTCCGGTAAGAATAGAAAGCTTATCTTTTGCACTTTCATTAACATCTCTAAATTCCACGGATATCAACGATGACAACTCCTCCGCAGTAACTGTATGTGACTATTAGAAATCTAAATGCTTCCCATGTCAATTTATCTAGTGAGAATTTCCTAAATTTGATGGGAGCACAGCAGGTTTTTAAAGGATTGCTGACTTGAACAGGAAGGTTTCGCTTCCTTTTAAGGGATCATTCATGTCAAGAGCCGGTCTAACATTAAAAAAAATTAAAATATTCTTTTACTTTTTCTCTAAGGAGGAACCACCATACAGAACTTGGATTTCTTTTACAAAGTGAGTTAATCTTCCCCGAAGAAAAAAACTGGACAGATTTGAGAAACACACACAAAGGGTAGAACTGATGCTTCCCTGCTACTAGCTAGGTAGTGAAGTCATTAGAATTAGCAGAAACCTCTTGTTCCTTCCACACACGCGACACTCAATCTAGGAGCTCCTGTTTACGTCACCCCCACTCCCTGCCCATGTTACCTGTGGAAGCTGATGTTAATGTGCTTGTTGTAGGTAGTAGCACAGCCCGCCGCGGCGCAATTGGTCGGCATTTCCCTTTCCCCCTCATTCGGTGCTGTCTTAAGCCTGTTCTGAGGCGCTGGTTGCTACGCTTCCTCCGGGCAAAGGCTAGGCAATCGAGGCAGGGGACGGGCCCACCGAGAAGAGTCGTGGAAGCGGAGTGGGAAAAACGGGTTTGTGTATTGGGAGGTGGGGGTGGTGGCGTCAACCTTCCCTGTCTCTTTATTAATATGGCGGACTTGAGCCAGCAAAGCCGACAGTCCTGGAGCTCCAGTCGCCTACGTTTACCTTCACCAACATGGCGGACATAAACCGCCTCCTCCCGCCCCCCAAAAGGGAATGGGACTACTGCGTCTCTTTGGCAGCAGTCCTCGGAGCAATTAAAAAGGTGTCTCCCCCCCTCCCCCTATCACTATGAAACTCCTGCGGCCAAGATTAAGAATGGGCCCGCCCACCCCGCCAGGCACCCAGATATCCCAATCCGGAGTCCGGGGTTGGTGTGAGATAGAGGTTGGAAAGACAAACCCGAAGACAGTGGAAAGAAAGACTACAACTCCCACCAGGAATCTCGTTGTCCTAATTATTATCGCGTGAACTGGACGCCTTGTTTCCTGCGTGCCGCAGGAAGTGACGTCACGAGCAGAGCCACTTCCAGAGCCCCTTTCTCGCGAGGCGGAAGAGCCCCGATCGCGGAGGAGCAAGGGGGCGCTAGGGAAGGGAACTGGGTTGCGACGGTCCGGCGAGAAAGAGCTGGGGTGCGGGAAGTTGGGGAGCAAAGCCCGCTAGGTGTCCGAGTAGGGTAAGGCCGCACCGACCGGGTCCGTTAGAAAAGAAGGGAATCGAGGAGGAAGGCAATTGTCGGGCGGATCCCCGGACGGAGGGCTAAGGTTGTGTGGAAGGTGCTGCTCCCGGGATGGCGACCGCAGATATTCCGGCCCCGGCCTCCAGTGGCCTCTCGCCCAAGGAAGAAGGGGAGCTAGAAGATGGGGAAATCAGCGACGACGATAACAACAGCCAGATACGGAGCCGGAGCAGCAGCAGCAGCAGTGGCGGAGGGCTGTTGCCGTATCCGCGGCGAAGGCCTCCTCACCCGGCCCGGGGCGGTGGATCTGGCGGAGGCGGTGGCTCCTCGTCGTCGTCGTCCTCTTCTCAGCAGCAGTTGAGGAATTTCTCACGCTCGCGGCACGCGTCGGAGCGGGGCCACCTCAGGGGACACAGCAGCTACCGACCCAAAGAGCCGTTCCGGTCTCACCCGCCCTCCGTACGGATGCCTTCGAGCTCACTGTCCGAAAGCAGCCCCCGGCCGTCCTTTTGGGAGCGGAGCCACATCGCCTTGGACCGTTTCCGCTTTCGAGGCAGGCCTTACCGGGGTGGAAGTCGCTGGAGTCGGGGGCGAGGAGGGGGTGAGCGAGGAGGCAAGCCGGGGGGCAGACCCCCTCTGGGAGGAGGAGCAGGATCCGGGTTCAGCAGCAGTCAGAGCTGGCGAGAGCCCTCTCCACCTCGGAAGAGTTGTATCCTTAACGTGGCGGTCCGCCCTGGGTGTGTCACTTACTAAAGTTCCTTTTAGCGTCATTATTAGGTCTTTGAGATGAGTAACTTTTCTGAACTATCAGAACCGCTTATTTGTCCCTGTGTCAATATACTTAAAGTAAGTTGTTCTTTGGTAGTCTCAATGTGTCACACTATATAGACCTGTTTCTTAAGGTTGCTTTATTGGGTATATTGCTTTTTAGCATTAACGTATTATGGATTGGGGCCAAGTTCGTGAAATCAGATTTGGAATAGTACATCAGATTTGTAGTAGTACATAAGAAACCCAGGTTTCATTAGCATTTACTTTCGCTGGTACAAGAACTTTGTTTTTATGCGAGGTTGATTTAGATTGTTAGAAGCAGAAAAAAGAGTCATAAACGATTTGGGGAATACCGTTGCTTATATAGTATTGAACTTTGACATTGAAAATTGTGAAGTTCCATTCTGCATAATGCTATAGTTCTTACTTGTGATTCTGCTTTTACCTTTCCTGATTTATTTTTACACATGCTGCCTTTTAAAGTGTGGGGGAAGACCCGTATCTTTACCAAGTCTATTAATTTAGAGGTTTTGAATTCATACAACTTTCGTAAAACTTTACCTCCTTCTCTATTTGTTATGTTCAGTTTTTGGACATTTCGTAACTCAGTGCTGACAAATGTAAGAGAGAACGATAAACAGTATTTTAATTCTAATATATTGAAAGCCGTGGGGTGTATGGGAGGGTGGAGATGATGGGGAGGTTGAAAAGGAAAATAGCAAAATACCTGATTTTTGTTCCTTCTAATTCCATTATCTGTAACATTCTTAGGTTTACTTAAGATTTATAAGGGGGAATCAGTCATCTGAAGGTTTGCTAGTTTATGATGGGTTTGTAGACCTAGGTTTTATTTCATGGTAACTGCATAAAAACCGTTTACTAATTACAATTATTACTGGTTGTAATTTCTATGGTATAATGATTTTTTTAACTTATTATATATGAAACTTACATGAAATGACATTTGTTTTAAGACAGTCAACATTATTTTTATAGAATACTTAGGATCCACTGGTCTTTCCCAGATGTCTGAAAATAAAGGGGCAAAAAATGTTAAGTTTAGGTACAAAGTAGCAGCTTCCGGTGCTAATGCCCTGAAAAAACTTATTTCTGCAACCAGAAGTTGGGTTAGGAGCACCTAGGATTGTTTCAAAGAAAATGATGTAGGGATTTAACTTTTAAAAAGACAAAGGATGTTCTTTCAAGAAAAAAACAAAACAAAACTCTGCCCTAGATATTTTTTTTAACGAAGGAATTGTTGATTCTAAATCTAAAAACAGGCTGCTTCAGCACATGTATATTTTTTAAGAATATAAAAGAGGAAACTTAGAATTTGTTTTGGAGAGACATGTGAATAAATAGAGTTTAATGTAAAAAGTTCATATTGAGGTATGTAAAAAGTACTGTGGGAGCACAGAATTTTTTCATTTAATCTGTATTAGAGAAGGTGGTGATGAGGGGACTTGCCCAGCTCCTGCCTTTGCCTTCTTTCTGTCCATTCATTCAATACCAATTTAGCCTTTGCCATATATACCTTTATTAATTGTTAAGCTTATATGTTTCTATTAATAAACAGGCATATGATGTGAAGAAAGTACAGGAATATATCCAGTTTGATTTCTGTAGTAACTTAGCAGAAATGAGCTGTCTTGCTGTTTTTCTTTTTTTCACAGATGCTGCACTTAAGAAAAGGAACTTGTTTTGATCCTCTCTGCTCATTGTTTTCCTCATGAAGTATCATTAATCCATCCTAGAGGTGGTATTCTTTTTAAGAATTTGTGAAAGAAAACATAGTTTTCCGCTACTCTTATATAATGTGAGCAAACAATTTGTAATACAAATTTTTATTAATTCAGATTTCTTAATACCAAGACTGTATTCAGGCTTATTCACATATCCACTGTGCACTAATAATAATGACTTATATTTTATAAATACTTACCCTAAGAAAGAATAAGGGTTATGAGACACCTGGCTGGCTCAGTCAGTAGGGCATGTGACTCTTGATCTTGGGGTTGTGAGTTTGAACCTCATGTTGGGGTAGAGTTTCCCAAAAAAAAGGAAAGAAAGAATAAGGGATATAATGTGGCTCATTTCCATAATCTAGAAGTGAAGTAGCATGAGTACAAGTGTTTTTTTTTTTTTTTTTTGACTTATTTTTCTGTAATGATTAAGGTATGCTAGGTGCAGCTTTAAAGAAATAAAATGAACCAGATTCCAGTGTGGCACGTATTTTCATTCTCATTCATTTTAAATTTTTCTTAGTGATAGACACTTTGTCAGTCCCTCTTAGCGTATGTTTCCTTTGGTTGACTACTGTTTTAAACTTTCTAATTTGATGAGAGCTAACATAATTAGGCCAGTGTCTCTCATCAGTAGAAAGTCATTTCATTTTCACCTGCAGTTGAAAAGCAGTTCTTTTTTTAAACCAGATTTCAGTTTGGGATTGCATCTTAACTAGTGTAAAATTAAGTCTTTCAAGTGTTGGTTTCATCCTAGTTGTCCTGTATTAGACAGAAATAGGAGATTTCATTTAGCCTTGACAGATTAGTTAACAGTTGTAACTCAATTGCTTTTCCTCATTTTTCTGTCCTTTTTGTTAGTGTTTTGAATCTTTTCCCTCTACAGATCTTTCCAAGGTCTTCAGTTTTATTTATTTATTTTTAATCACTGTGGTTGTGCCTTTGGATGGCTCCATTGAAAAATGAGGTGTAGATGAGGATCATTACAGAATTTATGTACAAAGAGTATATAATGGGGGGAGCAAGTAATGTTCTGGCTTCAAAAAGGAGGTTCATTTGAATTTTGGATTGGGGTCAATTTGAAGAACAGAAAAACCTAAATACAAAGCTATGCATAAATTGTGATGACAGGAGAAATGTGAGATTGGAAAGGAGGTACCGGTCAAATCATGAAGGCATTATGTGCCATTGTAAGTATTTTGGACTCTATTCTTAATGAGATTTAAACAAGGGGACAGATCTGATCAGATTTGTCTTCTAGGTAGATTAGTCCAGCAGCAGAACAGGGAATGGCTTGTGGAAGATAAAACCCCAAATATCGTGAGGCTAAACTTCTCTCTTATATTACATAGACATATGGGAGTGTATTAGAATGGCTCAAAAGGAAAAGTGGAAGAGGCTAAATAGAGCTCACTGGAGAACACCATTATTGCAGGAGTTGGAAAGGAGTCATGAAGACTTAAAGGAGGAAAAAAGGGAAATCAGGAGAGTGGAGTTAGAGAAGCCAGGAGAGAAGTGGTTTGCAGTGTCCAAACCAGGTAAAAATTTGAAAACATGGTGGATAAATAAACAAACTCAGCCAGCATAAGCCAGATTCTGTTTGGTTGAAGAGTAAGACAGGTTATGAGAAACTAATATCGTTTGAAGAAACTTGGCTCTGAAGAGCTTGGATCACAGAACCAAAGATTTACTAAAACAGTTTTGTTGCAGAACTGTTAAGATTTTCAGTTGTAATGCTGGTTTAGTTTCTAAAATTACTGGTGGTGAAAAAAAAAATTTGGTGGTGATTCCCATTCTTGTATTGGTCATTAGGGAAATTTTAAGATATCTGGAGGTTGACTGTACATTAAGTTGTTAGAGGAACCATCTTTAGAGATCTGTAATGTTACATCCTCGCCAGTTTAAATAATCCATAAATGACATATTGTATTAAAACCACATAAGGTACTTACTCGTCTTTAAATCTTGTTAATTTCTAGGCTAGAGAAGTGAGGTGTAACAATTTTTACCTCTGAATTATTTTGAGTAAAAATTATAGTTTGGAATTTTGTAGCCATTTCCAAGGAAAAAGTTATATTCTATGTGTCACTGTGTTAGAGAAGAAAAAAAATTTTTGGTAGAGTTATCCTTATCTTCAGAGACAAATTAGTTTATAAGATACATTTTGAATACCATGGAAGGTTTTTATTTTTTAAATGTAATTCCCTCATTTTAGTTGTGCATATGTTGGATATTAATATACTTGAGCTTTAAGATTGTTATGTATTAGGTTTTTAAGAAAATGCTTCCTCTTTATAAACTAGTTTTAACTATTAGTTGTCAGTGTTCTTTTTTATCTCCTTTTTTTAATTTGAGACATGAGAAGAAACTAATTAAAAAGAAGAAATGTTTCCTCCTGACTTTCTGAAGTGTAAATTACCCATATCTGTGACAAACCATTATGTTTCTCTCTTCCTTTAGAAAGGAATCTTTAACATACACCTTATTATGGGCTTTTCTGATAACGACAGAAGGAATGCTGCCATAACCTAAGTAGGTGGAATACCTGTAGGTACTATGGGTAATAACTGACACCAGTGATTTTCTAAGTGGACTGTTTTACATGGTTACTTATTAAATTTGAAATATGGGCAGATTGTGGAATTGGGCATTAGCGCATATGTTAAATGTAATTAGTAATAAAAAATACTAACTCATCTTTTTTGAAAAACAAGTTAAAAAGGGAGACAATTCATCTTTAACTTAATGTGTTTTTGTTAAATTTACTGGAAAAATTTTGGAAACTGGTTTCCTTAATATGCTGTTCAGCCAAAAGTTTTGGAAGATCTCCATCAAGAAAACAAAATTATTCATCAAAAAGTGAAAACTGTGGGGAAGAAACTTTTGAAGACTTACTTTTGAAGTATAAGCAGATTCAGTTGGAACTAGAATGCATCAATAAGGATGAAAAACTAGCTTTGAGTAGCAAAGAAGAGAATGTGCAGGAAGATCCTAAAACATTGAACTTTGAGGACCAAACAAGCACTGATAATGTCAGTATTACTAAGGACCCAAGTAAAGAAGTAGCTCCTGAGGAGAAAGCACAGGTCAAAACGTTTCAGGCATTTGAACTAAAACCACTCAGGCAAAAATTGACTTTACCAGGGGATAAGAACCGGTTGAAAAAAGTTAAGGATGGAACAAAACAGCTTTCCCTGAAACCTGACACTACTGAACCTAGTCAAGGTAATGAAATTAAAAATTTCAATTAGTACTAAGATTCTTCTTTTTGTATGGGGGTAACTAGTTATTTTGGTAGTGTGCTTCATTGAAATGATTTTAATACTTTGTGAATTCTTTTTGCATTTTTCTACATAGTCATATTATTCAGCATTGATAGGTTGAGTTTCATTCTCTTTCTTTTTTGGCCTTCTAATACAATTTTTAACATAAGTGTATCAGTGGACCTTTGTTTCCTAACTTAAAGGAATGCTTTGGATATTTACTTTTAACATGATGTTAGGTTTTTTAAAGGTATCCTTTATTGGGTAAAAAGTTTTTCCACCCTATTCCTTGTTTGAGATTTTCAGCATTAACGGATGTTGAAGTTTATCACATCTTTTTTCTTCATTATTGAGAAAAACATCTTATTTTTCTTCTTTTAATTTATTAGTGTAATAGATTATATTAACTTTGTAGTGTTAAACCACCCTTGTATATTTGGGATAAATCCAGGTAGTTCATGATATGCCATTTTTGTACATCATGGATTTGATTTGTTAAATTTTTCTTTTTCTCTTTTTATGATTTATATGCAGTAAAACTTACCCTTTTTAGTGTATAGTTCTTTATGTTTTGAAAGATACAGGCAGTTGGGTAACCATTGCCAGACACCACAATTAGATAAGAGTTTTGTCATCTCTCACAGATTCTCCCATGCCCCTTTGCAATCAATTCCTTCCTCCCCCAACCCTCAGCCCACCAGGTAACTACTGATTGTTTCCTTTCCCTATAGTTTTTGCCTTTTCCAAAATGTCATATAAATGGAATTATGCAGCTTATTGCCTTTTGATTCTAGCTTCTTTCTTTTAGTTAGCATAGTATTTGAGATTCATCCATGTGGTTGTATATATCACTAGTTCATTCTTATTGCTGAATGTGCCATTGTATAGTTATGGTGCGGTTGGTTTATACATTTCCATTTGAGAGATATTTGGATTCTCCCAGTTTGGGGCAATTATAAAGTCTTCATAAATAAAGGTTTGCTAATGTTTTATTTATAATTTTCATCTAGATTTATAGCCTGTAATTTTTACCCCTTTTTCCTTGCCAAGTTCTAGTATAAGGTTATGATATGCTCAAAATGAGTTGGGGAGTGATTTCTTCTTTATTCTCGGGAATAAATTAAGATTAGAATTGTACTTGGGATATTTGGTAGGTCTTATCGATAGAAGTGTTTGAGCCTGGATGGAATTTTTTCTGGGAAGGTTTTACACTGTTGACTGTTCATGCTTTCTGTTTCTGGTTAAGGCAGTTTAGGTAAACTATATTTTTCTAGTAATGTGTCCATTTCCTGTAAATTGTGAAGTTTATAAAAAATTATTCTTAAACATGTCACTTTTTGGGGTGCCTGGGTGGCTCAGTTGGTTAAGCATCTGTTTTTGGCTCAAGTCATGATCTCGGTCCTGGGATTGAGCCCCACATCAGGCTCCCTGCTCAGCGGGGCATGTTTCTCCCTCTCCCTCTGCCCTCTCCACTGTCCCCCATCTTTTTCTCTCTCTCTCAAATAAATAAAATAAAAAAAACTCACTTTTCTATTACTTGTAGCATTTATCAGTTAATATCCCCCTGTTTTTAAATTTCCCTAGAAATAAGCCCATAGCTCTTAAAACTTGTTAGTTTTGGGGTGCCTGGGTGGCTCAGTCGTTATGCATCTGCCTTCCATTCAGGTCATGATCCCAGGGTCTTGGGATCGAGCCCGCATCTGGCTCCCCATTCAGCGGGAGGCCTGCTTCTCCCTCTCCTACTCTCCCTGCTTGTGTTCCCTCTCTCACTGTCTCTCTCTCTCTGTCAAATAAATAAATAAAATCTTAAAAAACTTGTTAGTTTTCAGCCTCTCTTCTATTAAGATCAATTTGGGTTATGAAATTTCTACTTTAGCTGTTTGTGATAATATAATTTTTTCCCACTCATTTCTAAATATTTTCTAATTTTTGTTTTTCTTTGACGTGTAGGCTTTTTATTTGGAAGTGCTTACCTTTCAAACATGGTTCTTTATATTTTTTGTTACTGATTTCTAAGTCAACCATATTGTCAGAGAATGAGATATTAGAGAAAAAATGAGAATGTAGATATGGTTGTATTTATTTGTAGAGATGTGCTTTATTGTATGCGATTAATTTTTTATAACTATTCTATGTGTGTTTGAAAGGAATATATGGATTGTTAGAGCAAGCTTTTTATGTTCACGTCTTTCTTCATTTTTTGATCTGTTTGATTAATTACTGAAAGGTTTGTTTGTTAACATCAGCCACTGTGATGGTGGATTTATGGTTTTCAGTTTCTGTTTTAAATACTTGAGGCTGAGGAATTGACCCATTATTCTCGTTAGTATGTCGTGGCTTTCTTTATCTTTAGTAATGTTTCTGCCTGAAAGATTTATGCCAATAGTCACACCATCTTTCTTTTGATAAGTATATATACCTTGTATATCATTTTCCATTCTTTCAGTCTTTCTATATTCTCATGTTTCAAATATCCATTGTACATAGTATAGAACTAGATTTCTTTTGTAACTTAGTCTGACAATCTTTGTCCTTTACTAGAATATATAGTCCATTTGCATTTTCATTATTATTGATATTTGGATTTTTGTTCTCTTTTTCTTTCTTGCTTCTTTTGTGACCCCCCCCCATACAATTTTTTTCCCCCTTTTACTGGTTTGGAAGTTAGATATTAAGTTTCTTGACTCATATTGGTTCCTTTCAGAATTGTAACATGAATTCTTACCAATGTTTAAAATTAATCAAGGTCTTTACCCTCTCCATATACAAAGGCCAGTAATTTGCCTAGCTTTGCTCATATATTTAACACTTTCTTGGCTCACTCTTCTATGTCTAGAATCATTTATGCTTAAAATACATTTTTTAGAATTTGGATGTGTCTGCTGGATAGAAAACTTATTTCTGTTTGCCCTTTTTTAAAGATGATTTTCTAGGTTTGGAATTCTAGATTGGCTAATTATATTCTCAACATATTGAAGATATTTTCTGGCTTCCATTATTGATTTTGAAAAGTCAGCTATCAGTCTTAATAGTTTCTAATTTGAAGGTAATTTATCTTCTTTCTCTGCTTGCTTTAAAAATCCTATTTTTGTCTCTGATATTCTGTAGTTTATGATGTGTTGATTGTGATTTCTTTTTATTCATCTTGGGATTTGTTGTGCTTCTTGTTCTCATTGATTCTGAAAAATTGTCATTCTCTCTTAAATATTTTCCCATTTTCTTTCTTTTCTGGAATTCTGTATATCTGTATGTATATCAAATCATCTTTATCTTCCATTTCTCAATTTCTTTGAAGTTTCCATCTCTTTGTAGATTTGTGCTATGTTCTGGAAAATTTCTTCTGATGCATCTCTCAGTTCATGGATTCTCTCTTTAGCTGTGTCTGATTTGCCTTAAGCTCACCTATTGAATTTTAAATTTCAGCTACAGTTTTTATTTTAGTATTTCTTTTTTTTTTTCAAATTACTTTGGTCATTCTTTTTAAATTTTTCTGCTTATTTTTTCAAATTTATCTTTAAGTATGTTAACTATAGGTTTGCTTTAGTTTGTTTCTTTCCTTTGTCTGCTAATTTGCAGTATCTAAGTTTTTTATGGGTCTCATTTCTGGTTCCCATTTTTGGTACCTTCTTTTCTTGAATGCTTAGTGATTTTTTTTTTCTTTTTCTCATCTTTCTTTTTTGTTTCTTAAGGTGGTCATTTTTGTTTCTGTTTTTTTGGTAGGAATTTTTTGAGGCCTGGGACAAAGGTGGACTTCCAGGGTTTGCTTTTGCCAGTGCCCAGGCACCTGAGTAGACTTTTGCTCTGGGACCACTTTATATTCGAAGTTTTCAAAGCCACCCATGTGTAAATTGGGTTGCAAACCTGAGTGGTGACTGATTTTGGTTACATATTCTCAGGGACATGTTTTTTTCTTCTTCAGTTTAGCACCATGATTCCAGGCAGGCAGTTTCAAAGTGTATAACTCAGTGGGATAGAAAAAACACACAAATAACTATTACAGAGTATAGTAAGAGTTATGTATGAAAGCCTGCAGTGATACAGGGGAAGGATCAAATATGTCTACTTGGGTTTAGAAAGTTTTCATAGTGATGGAAATGTTTGATAGGTGTCTCAAAAAATGAGTCTTTCAACTTGGGAAGTAAGAGGGAACCAAATGAACAGATAAAAAGCACAGAGAACTTTTAAAGGATAATTGAGATTGATCTAAAATGGGTGCAGTCTGAAAAACAAACAGGGTTCTAGAGGAGAGGGGGGTGGGAGGATGGGTTAGCCTGGTGATGGGTATTAAAGAGGGCACGTTCTGCATGGAGCACTGGGTGTTATACGCAAACAATGAATCATGGGACACTACATCAACAACTAATGATGTATGGTGATTAACATAACAAAAAAATAAAATGAGTGCAGTGTGGGATATATGGTATGTTTCTTGGAGCAGTTGGATATAAATTTATAAAAGAATAGATTGAAATCAGATTGCAGAGAGCCTTGAATGTCTTGACTAAGGAATTTAGATTTTTCTTAAACGTCAGGTGGGCCGTCAGATATTTTTAAATAGGAAAATGATGTTATCAGATGTCAGTTTTAGAAAAGTAACTGACAGCAGTGTGGAAGAGGAATTGGAGGAAAACCAGAAAAGCTAAAATTTATCTGAATAAATTATATTGATTAGTTTCTTCATATGCATCCTCTCTACCCCCCACTGTCCCACCTTCCCCAGTCTTCAGCAAGACGCTCAGCTCTGCCATCAAGCTTTTAAGTTGTTAGTGATCAACTGGTTTTCCATTTCTCTCAACAGCTCTTCTAAACCTTTATTATTTTTTTCAGGCTTTTTTACTCAACTTTGTTTCTATTGTTCAGAACAGCCTATGGGTGTGCTTCCTATTTCATGTGATCTCACTCACCTTTCAACTTCTCACTTTCTGACTGTAAAATTATATCCATATTGGTTTTCACTTCATTTCATTTTTGTTTATGGCCACTTTGTTTTAACCTGTATTCCTGGCTCTAACTTCTACCTTCTCTGGGACCTTGCTCCATCTGTTTTTTATTTTGATTCATCTTTAACCACTTTCTCTTAAGGGATTCTTAGTATAAACATATTTGCATTTTAATCACTCTTTTCCCCATTATGTATTCTCCTTTATCTTCCATCTTTTCAACCAGACTCCTTGAAAGGCTAGCCTCCTTCACTTTACCTCTCAATCCAATGCAGTCTGCTTTTCTACTCTTTACTGAAACTAGTTGGGGCAGTTACTTTGATGTAATTACAAAATTAATTTTAATTTTCCTTCATTTTTTTATTTCATTCTTCCATTCATTCAAAATTTGAGCACTTTATTCCAGGCCCCTGGAAATCTCTCCATGAACAAAATAGTCATTTATGCCTTCATGGGCTTGCATTTTAGAAAGGGGGAAGAATAAATATGATTCGTAAGTAACAGTTATGGAAAAAGTATAGCAGGGTAAGTAGGGGGATGGCAGGTATAGATTGCAGTATTAATGAGTGATCAGGAGAGGCCTGAGTTTGAAGGTGAGATTTAAACAAGAGCTTTGAAGACCATGAGGGGATAGCCAAATGGATATCTGAGGGAAGAGCTTTCTAGGCGGATAATAAATAACTAGAGCAGTGATTTTCTAACTTTGGTCCTTGGACCGGCATTACCTGGGAACTTGATAGAAATGCAAATGCTGGGGTGCCTAAGTGGCTCAGTCCCTTAAGCAGCTGCCTTGGGCTCACATCATGATCCCAGAGTCCGGGGACCAAGCCTTGCATCCCTCTCCCTGCTCGGTGGGAAGTCTCTTTCTCCCTCTGCGCATCACCCCACTTGTGCTCTCTCGCTCTCTCAAATATCTTTTATTTATTTATTTTTAATTTTTTTTAAGATTTTTTTTATTCATTTGAGACACAGAGATAGAGAGAGAGAGCATGATCAGGGGGAGAGGCAGAGGGAGAGGGAGAAGCAGACTCCCAGCTGAGCCAAGAGCCCCATGTGGGGCTCTATCCCAGGACCCTGGGATCATGACCTGAGCCAAAGGCAGACGCTTAACCGTCTGAGTCACCCAGGCACCCTAAATAAAAATCTTTTAAAAAATTTAAAAATAAAAAGGGGGCGCCTGGGTGGCTCAGTTAAGCGTCTCTCTGCCTTCGGCTCAGGTCTTGATCATAGGATCCTGGGATCCAGCTCTGCATCGGGCTCCCTGCTCCACGGGGAGCCTGCTTCTCCCTCCCACTCCTGCTGCTTGTGTTCCCTCTCTTGCTGTGTCTCTCTCTGTCAAATGAATAAATAAAATCTTTAAAAAAAAAAAAAAAGAAAGAAATGGAAATGCCCAGACCCTGTCTTAGATCTGCTGAATTGTAAACTCTGGAGATGGGGCCCAACAATCTATATTTAACAAAGCTTCTTATTGATTCTAATACCTGGTAAAGTTTGAGAATCCATGAACTAGAATAACTACTGTTAAGGCAAGAAAGGTACCTGGCATATTTGGGTAATAACAGGGAGGCCTTTGCCACTAAAGAAGAGAGTGGGGGTGCTGAATAGTGGGAGAGAAGAATAGATCATGGTAGAGCCTCATAAGAATTTTGTTTTTTATTCTCAATGAAATGTGAGCTACTACAGGGTCTTGAGCAAAGGACTAGTATAATTTATTTTATATTCTCAAAGGACCATTCAGGCCACGATGTTGAGAATATTCTATAGGGAGTAGACATATCTACTATACTCAGAAATGTTTTTCTTGATAAATGTGAAATTTGGGAGTTTCAGTAATGCCATACACATCTGGAATTTCTTATAACCTGATTTTCTTCTTAATAGTTTTCCTTTGTAATTTCTTAACTGTTGTCCTCTGTGTTCATTCTCCAAGGGTGTTCTTAATTATATGGTTTTAACTACCACCTATGTCCTGATGATTGTCTTTAGCTCAGTTTAGAATTCTGGATAATAATTTTAAAAGTACTGCATGACTGCACAAAACCAATTTTCATCTTGGAAGTATTGGGTCAGAATTGAAATAATTGTATTGTAGAGACCCCTAACAGTGGTAGCACAGTGCCTAACTACCTGTTTGGTGAGTTAAACAATTACCTGCTTTTATAAACTTTGTGTAAAGTTAGATTTATAGTTTGAAATTTATGGTTTGTACTTGTTTTTAAGGTCGCTTTGTGCTCATAAGGTACTGCCAGCTTAATGTATATTCTGTTATTGAACTAATTACTTTTAGTTCATAAGTCATTTTATCAGGGTACAGTTTTATTTAATATTTTGAATCATATTGCCTGATAATTTTCGGAATGAGGCTGATATGAAAGGTTTGGTCAGATTTTCATTCAAATAGCATTCTTTCCTTCTTGGTCAGAGATTGTGAAAATGAGAGACCCCTTAAAATAATTAATGAATATCATACACATTTTATTTTAAATTGATGGTAGCTGTTTTTCAGAGTATTCAAAATATGCTGTTTTATTTTAAAGGATTAGAAGATAAAGAACAAAATTTAACAAGAAGAATTAGTGCCTCAGACATTCTATCTGAAAAGGTAAGATCCTGCTTTTTGGAACTGGGTGTCTCTGTAAGACTGATTCTATACTGCTTTGCTCTGTTCCTTTGAAAGGAGATTCTGTCTTGCTTTCCACTCATTTCCTTTACATCATTTCTTTCATCATTACCTCCATTTGGACATAATTTAAAGATAAGAAAATCTGGAGAGAGGGGCGCCTGGGTGGCTCAGTCGGTTAAGCATCTGCCTTTGGCTCAGGTCATGATCCCAGGGTCCTGGGATCGAGCCCCGCATCGGGCTCTGTTCAGCAGGGAGCCTGCTTTTCCCTCTCCCTCTGCCTGCCGCTCTGCCCACTTGTGCTCTCTCTCTCCTCCTGTCAAATAAATAAATAAATAAATAAATAAAATCTTTAAAAAAGAAAAAACGAAACAGGTGAAATTAATAATAAAATCTGGAGCGATGTCCTTCAGTATCTTTGTGCTGGGTTCAGTTAAATTGAATTTAACTGAAGTGTTTTTTATATATATCCATAGATGATTTTTTTGTTTGTTGGTTTTTTGAAACCTTTAATTTTCACCCAGAGATTTTGTTTTCCTGCTTGTGGGGGATTATCCTCTGTGGGAAATTTTTGGAGTTAGACCTTGACCTGCTATTCAATTCTAGTTTCTCCTCTTATTAACTGAATGATCATGTGTAAGCTCTTTGCCTTTACTTGCCTCTATTTACTTTCCTACAAAATGAGTTTGATGTCATCTGTTCTCTGGATTGTGGTGAGGTTCAGCAGGATAAAGTACAGAAGCACCAAGCACTGTGTTTGACATGTAATAGCTCTCAGTAGCCCTAGCCTTTTCTTTGTTGAATTAGAGATCTGAAATACCTTCAGTTTCTTCTTTTAAGATTTCAGTTAATTTTTACGAGTAAATTAAAATGATGCAAAGAGCCCAGAAGCTTTGGGAAAGAGATGATTCCGAATTTAAGATTGATAATATAGCAGATAAATATGTGTACACGCACACATGCATGTGTTTATATTTTTTAACGTCCTTACAATAACTTCATACATTAAGTTGACATTATTTGGTTTACAGATGAGATAAGATTCATATGGGTAGATTAAGGGTGACTTGCCTAAAGTTATGTAGGACTTCAGTGTCAGAGCAAGGAGTTAAATGGGGTTCAGTGCTCTTGCTGATCAGGTAGCTACTTTAAGTAGCATATAGTTGTATGACAGAATCAGTAACTTTTTTTTATTTCAAAAGGAGTGGTTGCAAAAAGTAATCAGAGACTTTTAAGTCTCAATGGAACAGTGATGATAGCTTTATTTTAAACACTCTAGATCAAGACTGACCAATAGAATTTTCTATGATAATGGAAATGTTCTTTATTTGCACTTTCCAATATGGTAGCTATTAACCACATGTGGCCTTTAAGCACTTGAAATGTGATTAGTGTGGCTGAGGAACTAAATTTCTTATTCAGTTTTAGTTAATTTAAATTTAAATAGCCACATGGGGCTCATTGCCACCATATTGGGTAGCACAGCTCTAGAACTGCAGGACCAAGTAGTAGAATTTGGTATGTTTAAGTGACTTAGAGTTAAAAAAAGATAATTTTTTCAGCTGATTTGTTACATATATTTCCCAACAGTGGAAAGGGTATCTGTCCTGGTTTGGATAAACTGAAGCAGTGAGATACATGGTGGCAATTCAGTTAGGCATTTATAATAGTTCATAGTAAAGTGAAACCAGTAGGAAGGACCCACTGTTTTCCTTATGCTTAGGAGTTAAGTAATTTAATTGAATATTAGACAAAATGTGATTATAATTCACGTATAAGCAAAAGTTAATAGGTAAGTGGGCCTTAACCTTTTTTGAGTCTTAGTCTCTTTTGATTCCCTCCTCCTTTATACTATAAATAAAAGAAAATAAAAGAAATAAAAGAAAAGAAAAACAGTTTTGCATTTAATTTCAAAGGATGGGGAGGCCAGAGGACTCCCAATACGTTTCTCCCCACCATATCCATGTACTCCAATTAAGAATCTGTGCTTAGTTTGCCTGACATTTTCAATTATATTTTAGCTAAAAAGTAGAGAATAGATTTTTTAAATTATCTTAAAAAGGTAGAGTGAAAAAATTAAGAGGATATTTCAACTGGAAAAAAGCTTTCTAACATGCACTCTTTTTTTTTTTTAAGATTTTATTTATTTATTTCAGAGAGAGAGAGAGAGAGAGAGAGCACAAGCAGGGGGAATGGCAGAAGGAGAGGGAGAAGCAGACTCCCTGCTCAGCAGGGAGCCCGATGTGGGGGCGGGGGCTCGATCCCAGGACCCTGAGATCATGACCTGAGCTGAAGGCAGATGCTTAACCGACTGAGCCACCCAGGCACCCCTCAAACATTCACTCTTAACCTATTTTCCTGTCTTAGCTTCCCTGAAGAAAAATCTTGGGTGTTCAAAATATTTTAAATATTCTAAGTATCTGTAGTTTTAGGTCATGTAATGTTCATTTAAATATAAGTAAATCTAGAGAATTATAAAATGTATATATTTTTTTAAAGTTTGCAAATTTCAGTCTTGACATTCAGTGTACCTGTTCTCTGTGTTACTTGTAAAACTAGTAAATCACATGTTTATGGAACCGCTTCATTCTTCATTTTTGATCTCCTCGGTCGAATTTTTCTTGCATTTGCTGTCATCAGATTTTTACTTTCTTGTTCGGGAAGCTCAGTTAAATGCTGATCTCTGACCCTTAGCTTCCCTTTTGGATCATCCTGTTCCATCAGTTACACTCATCCCCTCTAACCCTTCAATTTACATATGCACACACACCCTCCACAGGTTGATCTTCTGTCTATATCATAGGGTTTGGATTAGGGTGTAGGGCTGTGGTAAGTAGTTTAGTTTCCTTATTTTACTTATATTGCCATTTAAATATTTGCATTAGAACTAACTCTCAATTCTGATCCCTGGAAGGGTTTGACTTGGTGAAATGTTTAAGGTCAAATAACAGAACTAAAAAGTTACAACTATTTCTTTTTTTAAAGAAACTTGGTGAAGATGAAGAGGAACTGTCTGAACTACAGCTTCGTCTTTTGGCTCTTCAGTCAGCTAGTAAAAAATGGCAACAAAAAGAACAGCAGGTGATGAAAGAAAGCAAAGAAAAGTTGACTAAGACAAAAACTGTACAGCAAAAAGCTAAAACCAGTACAAAAACACATTCAGCCAAAAAAGTTAGCACTACAGGTGATCATTTCTGTTAAATTTTTTTATCTCCTATATCAATATAGTTTTAAGATTTTAATTCAGAAAGGTTTGAGTTTGGGAATTATAGGGCCCTGAATGGGGGACAGCCCTATATAAACAAAACTTGGAAGAGCAGCTGTATGTTTGATTTAATGATATTGAAAATAAATTGTAAAGCTCTCGTTTTCTTTTATCTAGAAAATTCTAGCTAATAGTTACTGATGTTTCTGTATTTTTATTTAAAGCTAAGCAGGCATTAAGGAAGCAGCAAACAAAAGCATGGAAGAAACTACAACAACAAAAAGAACAGGAAAGACAGAAAGAAGAGGATCAGCGGAAACAAGCTGAAGAAGAAGAGAGAAGGAAAAGAGAAGAAGAAATTAGAAAAATTCGAGATCTCTCAAATCAGGAAGAGCAGTACAATCGATTCATGAAACTGGTTGGTGGAAAGAGGAGATCAAGAAGTAAGGTAAAGAGTGTAAAAATATAAAATCAAAACATTATTCAAATTTAAGTGTCCTTATTGTCTTATTTCATAAATACAGTCCGCTAAGAAAAAATACAGAGTGCTTGTGTTTGATAGAACTTGTTGTAACGTTTTGGGGGAGAAGGGAAGGTTGGTTATAATTGAAAATGAGTTTTCTATTGTAGATATTAGAAATAGAAAAAATGAAAGATAAAAGTTATGGTTAGCAAAGTCTGCTTATGGCTTTTTCATCTTTATCTATTTAGAAAAAAGTAGGATTACTAAATTATAGTGAGGACTTATCGTAAAAATGGCCATACCCTAAGTATAAGGGCAGAATTTCATTAGTTTTTTTTTTTTTTTAACATTTGTTTAGTGTTGTAGAATTAAAAGTGTGTCATGACTAATTGGCCTGGACTATTTTAAAGAAAGTTAAATCATTATAGCCTTAGTGCTTGTGGCTCTTTTGGTTATTTAGCATTTGTGAACCTTTACTAAGTGAAGTCTTGATAATGATTGTCAATTGTTTTTTATGGGTGGTGTCAGGCAGTAAACTGGAGATTTAATATTGATCTAGTGATATATTATCAGTGACAAATTTCAGAATTTTGAGATTTGAAATTATACTTGTGAATGAACTATCGAAGAAGAGAGGGATGTTAAAGAGTAAGAGCTCATTAATTGTAGGGAGTCAGGAACTAGGTTTGCTTAAGCAAGGAATTTATAAATATACTTTGAACTTCTAAAAAGTACTTTGTTAGAATCTTTTTTAAGAGAAAAGTATTGAATTTGCACATTACTCATCAATCTGGATAGGTTTTGTTAGCTGTGAACTGTCCGTGAGTGAAGCATTGTAAGAAATACAAAAAAACTACACACAAACATATCACCTAAGAATTTCTAGTTTTCAGCTGTCATCAGTGTATTCATAACTAAGATGTTACTGGATTTTTTCAAAATGCTCTAAAATATTGTCTTTTTTTTTTAAGATTTTTATTCATTTGAGAGAGAGAGTGAGTAAGGGAAAGGGAGAGGGAGAGAGAATATGAAGCAGACTCTGCACTGAGCACAGAGCCCAATGCGGGGCTCGATCCCACAACCAGGAAATCATGACTTGAGCTGAAACCAAGAGTCAGATGCTCAGCCAGCTGAGGCACCCAGGTGCCCCTAAAATATAATCTTGATGACATAAAACTTGAATTTGGTGTCATCTTACTTTACAGAGGAATATGATTTTTGATACTCCCTAGAGGATAACTATCAATTGTTTCGTAATTTCTAGTCTAAGATAGACTAAGACAGAAAATGCTTTGAAACTGAAAAATATCTTGTGTTATTAGTCTTCAGATCCTGACCTAAGACGATCCTTAGATAAGCAACCTACTGATAGTGGAGGAGGCATTTATCAATATGATAACTATGAAGAAGTTGCTATGGATACAGATAGTGAAACCAATTCTCCAGGTATGAGCCAAAACTTGAAACATTCACATATTCACAAATTTTCATAAATGGAAAATGATCGTAAAGTGACCCAAAAGCTTGAAAGAAATGTGTAATGAAAGTGATGTTTGCTGGTAAATTGTGTAACCATAGACATTTAATGGAGTACTTTGACAGCAAACCTCAAATATATAATATTAACCTTTCTTTCAGGTCTTTCTTTCTAGATAACATTTAAATAAAAAGGCAGTGTTTAAACTCTGCTATTAACTGATCTAAAAAATGATTGTGGGGAAGGTGAGAACACTGCTTTTAAATTAAAAAATAAACTTTTGATATCTTATGCTTTAGTTAAAAAAAAATCTTTCTTGTTTTTGGGCTTTCTTTCTCCTTCTGGTGATGTTACTCTGTAGGAATTTGGAGATGGTAAGTGGTACTACTAGTGGCATTCAGTAGAGGCTCAACTGGTCAGGGCAGTACTTCAGTTAGATTGCATACTCTAGGATGTGACTCTTCTTGAGGGCTAGAGCCTTGCTCTAGTTGATATTCAGGGGTGATTTTGTGGGAAACCTATTTTCTCACTAATTAAAACATAAGTTTTAATTATAACTGAGGCAGATAATTGAATGCATTTAGCATTCTAGGAACTGGAACACTTACTTGAAAGATCGTATCATCAATGTATTTCTCCCTATGGTCATATTGTGAACAGATAAAAATGAGAATCTTAACTTTAGTGTGTCTAGACAGAAACAAAGAAAAATCTATATGATTTGGGTAATGTTTACCAAAAGTGCTTATTTTTTAATTACTGTTTTTAGGCTTATGTTTGATAATTTCATATTATGTTTTGATTTCAAAGTTTAACTCTCTTTGGTCAGTATTAAGCTTTCTTACTTCCAGGTTCTTCAAGATAATTCATTGCCATTTCCAACTACTGACAGTATTAATACTTTTTATTTCTAAAAAATAATTTTATGAACTATGCTTTCAGAAGAATTTTGTAAAAAATTAATGGAGAATGTACTCTTTATTCAGCTTTGTCAAATTGTATCTTTTTGCTATATTCACTACAGGTATTTATTTTTAAGAAGTAAAATGTTCTAAAGGCAATGTATTTTCAAATGGTATCACTTGGGCACAAGTCAACCGTATAAATCATGTGGGTAAGAGCCATATTGACTTGTGAGACAGCTGGGATAAAGAAGAAGCATTAGTTTTTCCCTGAGGTTATATAGTTACTGGGTAGCAAGAGTAGTCTTTGAATCTGCCATACTTCACTGACTCGTAAGAAACCACTGAAGGTAAAATGTACAATTATTTTTATCTGCTACCAGGAAAGAAAAAAATGCTAACAGTTTAATTCCGATGCATTAATTGTAACTATTTCAGAATTATTAAATGTGACAAAGTGTACATTTAATTGATTAAATACGGCAGTAGGTAGTTCTTTTCATTCCTACTGTTCGCTTTCTATACAACTTAAGTAGTTCATTTTTTCATTCCACATAAAGGGAGGAATGGAATTACTACATTACTGGTTTGTTTTTTGTTTGTCTTTTGGTTAGGACACGTTAGCAGATTCAGGGGAATTTTTTGTTTTATTATTCCTTAAAAAATATGTTTGTAAAAAAGAAAAAAAAAGTGTGTTTCTTGTCTTTCCTGCTCTGTTTCCTGTTAGATGAGTGAAGAGTGAACAAAGAGTTTTAAGGCACTAATTGTCAACTGAAGTTGGAAGGCTGACTTTACGATAAATAAGGACAATATTGAATAGGTGGGGAGGTCTTATGGAGGTTAACTATATTTGTACTCTGCTTAGATGTATTTGTATTTCTTCAAACATATCATAATCTTAATTTATTCCTTTCAAAGTATATTCATTTGTAAACTCTTAACAAAAAACTTTTTTACAGCCCCTTCACCGGTGCAACCACCATTCTTCTCTGAATGTTCACTGGGGTATTTTTCTCCAGCACCATCTATTTCTTTGCCTCCGCCACCTCAGGTTTCTGTAAGTGAGATTTGATGTGATTTTTAAGAAAATTATTCTGTTGTTTTGTGTCTTTTCTAATTTGTTTTGAAAAACTAGCATGTAACTAAAAGTAGTTAATGTTTGAAGAGAGCTTAAATTAGAATTGTTTACCAAAATCGATAGCTATGAAACCTGTAGAACAGATGGTTAATTATGTGCTGGTAGGGGGTCCATTTGGGAGATATTTTTCATACCTAATTTTTAATCTCGTGTACTTTCTTTCAATACTTAGCATGTTTCCTTTTTCCTTCTCAGCTAGTAGCTACTCCAAGAATTTATTCCAAAGCAGAATAAGATTATCTACTGTTTCGCATTATCTTCTTTGGCAGTTGGGATTTAAGTGTATTACGATACTTCCAGAAATGAATTCTTTCCTTTCTCCTCTTTTGATGAATACAGTTATTTTTAATTTGAAATTTCAGCTAGAGAACGTTGTATGTAGAATTTAGTTTCTTTTTTTCCAGCTTCCTTTTAAAAGAACTGCCAGGCCCTCATTTAAAAAAAAAAAAAAAAGAAAAAGGAAGTGGGGGAATCATAAAGTAAAAGTTCTGAAGTTATTTCTAGATTGAAAGAACCTACAGACCACGTTGGATCTCTCAGCCATTTCACACTTCCTAGGTGGACATCTGATGTCCTCCTTGGAAGCTTAAGTAAGGTGAGGGAAATATTAGGGCACAGAGTGAGAGGAAACTTTTTTTTTTCTTCTTCCTTGAAATGTTTCCTTTTGGGAAATGGAGAATGGATGAACTAAATGCCAAGGGAAATTCTGGCAGTTCTTCGAAACAAAAATATATCCAAACTCAGAGATTTATATAAATTTAGTTTTCTTTATAAATAATCTCTAAGAAGCCATCACACAAGCATTTAAGAGATTCTTCTTGACAGTTCTTGAGATACTCTGGACTATTTCCAGAATCCCTTTAGTGCCTAATTTTTGTTTTTAAATATCTATCATATGTTCTTGGTTTTCAATATCTTCACTTGTTTTCAGGTAGTCATCTAGAGGAGGGACCCCGTAAACTTTGATTTCTGTCTTTTGGAATACTGAGTGAAAATAAGAAAGGGAATGGAGAAGTTTATATAATTACCTTAAAGTTCGCAAATTAGATGTTTCAAATATTGTTGATTTTTTAATTGCAAAAATTATATTTTTTTCATGGTTGAATATTTGGTTTAGTTTTAAGATGTACAGGACACTTAGTTCACTTAAGCTTACAACTAAAGTAATAACCTAAAGTTTACCTTTTTAAATTTAATGTTGCTCAAGAGATAATTTGAAATTTGTAAAATTTGTGCTGTAATTATTTCTTCTCTTTTAAAAATAACTAGTCTTTACCACCTTTGAGCCAGCCTTATGTGGAAGGCTTGTGTGTTTCTCTTGAACCTCTACCTCCTCTACCACCTTTACCGCCTCTCCCACCTGAAGATCCAGAACAGCCTCCAAAACCACCTTTTGCAGATGAGGAAGAGGAGGAAGAAATGCTGCTTCGAGAAGAGCTACTTAAATCTCTTGCAAATAAAAGAGCTTTTAAGCCAGAGGTAATTTAGGTGCCTGAACCTCTAGGTGGTGCTCTTGACCCTAGTTTTAGCTTTGCTTTTCTCTGGGACTCATTGGGCTTTTCAGTAAAGTTGTGATTAAGTCTGAAGTTAATTTACCCCAGATTTTTCAAGATGACAGAAATTTCTTTTTATTTAAAAATGTTTCATATTTCTCTTTTCCTTATTTAGGAAACATCCAGTAATAGTGACCCACCTTCACCTCCAGTTCTGAACAATTCACAGCCTGTGCCAAGAAGCAATCTGTCGATAGTCAGTATTAATACAGTATCTCAGCCTAGGATACAGAACCCAAAGTTTCACAGAGGACCTCGTCTTCCACGAACTGTGATCTCGGTAAAAATAAGCAATATATTTAATCCTACTGTTAAACAGTTTGTAAGAAATTTTTACGAAATTTTGCAGTCTTATTCCCTAACTCCTAGTTTATTTATATATATACATATATTCATATATAAGTAAAAATTTATTACTTTTTATTATAGTGAAATGGGAGCAGTTTCTACACTTGAAAACTAGTAGAGTTCAGTGATAATGTTTTTGGAGAAGCAATATTTTCATTATTTCCTTTGCCATTTTTTTTTCAGTTTTTTTCTATATAAATTGGTCCATTCAGATTTTCCTTGTTCTAGAGTTACTTTTAGCAAATTGTATGTATATTTTTTATTTCTCCCATCATTGTTTATGTTTTGCTCATATTTTTCCAGTTATTGACTATACTGTAATGGCAGAATTTATTTATGATGTTTACTGATGTCCATTAAAGAGATTGCAATGACAATTTCTTTTTACCTTGTTTTCCAATGGCTTTGAAGTAAAGTAACTGGAGGAAAGCCAAGTTGAAATCTTGCCTCTGTTAGGTAAACCCATTTTGGCCACTTACCCTCTGTATATTAACCACAAAAGCCAAAATGTTTTGTCAATAACTATGTAGAATTATTAATTTTTTGTTTGGTTGTAAGATAGCTAATTTAGGTGACATTATGGTTCTTACAGAAGGTTGGAGAAAATGGGGTGCCTGGGTGGCTCAGTCGATTAGGCATCCGACTCCTGGTTTCGGGTCAGGTTGTAGTCTCGGGGTTGTGGGATAGAGCGCTTGCTTAAGAGTCTTTCTCCCTCTCCCTCTGCCCTCCCCTCCTCTCTAAAATAAAGAAAAAAAAGAAAGTTGGAGAAAGTAAAACAATGAGAAAGGTGATCATAGTAGTGTCTACAAAGACTGAAAACGTAGAATATTTTATGTGGTGGGCAAATAACCAGTATTGGTGAAGTGAGACAAAGTTAGTTATGCAGCATAACCATAAGAAACCGTAGACTATCTACTTGGAGTCCATTATTTTTAGGAATTGAAATTCAAGAGGTTAAAATGACTTATCCAAGGCCACACAAGTCTAATTGAAGTAGAGCCAAGAAAAGAATAGTTGCTTTTGTCATCAAAAGTAACATATATTATCTTTTCAGCTCCCAAAGCATAAGTCAGTGGTTGTAACACTGAATGATTCAGATGACAGTGAGTCTGATGGAGAGGCTTCCAAGTCAACAAATAGTGTTTTCGGTGGATTGGAGTCCATGATTAAAGAAGCAAGACGAACTGCTGAGGTAAGTGCAATAATGAAAAATGAAAAGAAAGATTTATTGATAGTCATTAAAGCTTTTTTTTTCCTTCCTGAAAATTAGACCTTAGAGGTCTAGATTTTTAACATATTGAATTGTGGAAATATTTTAAGTATTTGTGTTATTTATTACTTTACATAATGAAGAATGTATAAATTTAATTAGATTTAACCATTAAAAATCTGTTTTTTTCCAATTGACTAGTCCTTTTTTCAAAATAGTAAAAATTGAGTGGATAATTGTCCTCTGTACTAAGGAAATTTATTGCTTTGAAAATTCTATCATTATTAGAAAACAGTTTTTATTAAACTACATAACCTAAATACAACTTTTACCCCTATTTTTACTGTATATAATGTTGGTTACATATGATTTAGTTTGATTATTTTAAAACTGTAGAGCTTAGTGGATCGTACAGTTAAGTTGTGGTTAACAGGCTGCATTGTTTTAAGAAAAGAAATAGAAAATAATTATGAAGTTATTTCTAAATACCTAAATGTGCACTGGGTTACGAAGTAAAGTGTAAATCTCGGTGTGGGACTATTAGAAGCTGTTGATCTGGTTGACTTCAACTGTTTTCTAGCAAGCTTCAAAACCGAAAGTACCTCCAAAATCTGAAAAAGAAAATGATCCCATGCGAACACCTGAAGCTTTGCCTGAAGAAAAGAAGATTGAATATAGATTGTTAAAGGAAGAGATAGCCAAGTAAGTGGCATTTTTTGTAACTAACTTTAAAGGTATGTGCTATTTCAATACTTAACTTAGTCTTTATATAGTTTATTGGCATTGGGAAATGAGTGGTGCTGATTTTACCCAAGATGCAGAGTTCATGTTTTTATAACTCACAGTAGGGGGAGCCAAATGATCATGTATAGACTTGAATACAGTGATGCACTGAGATATAAACAGCTTGGAAAAAGATGAAAGCTGTTATAAAGGAGAACTACACTGTCAACTTTTTTACACTTTTAAACATATAATTTTGTCAACTATACTTCTAAAGCTGAAAAAATACTTCGTAGAATCAGCAGTATTCTTTTTTTAAATTAAAGTGTAGTTGACACACAATGTTGCACTAGTTTCAGGTGTAAAACAGTGATTTGACAACTCTATACTTAGTCTGTGCAGACCATCAACTTTGAATGCCAGCTTGGTCATGCATATTGGTCATCATTATTAGTATAACTAATATTTTTATTTTATGAAATAGGATAGATCTTTAAAGATAATTTTAGTTTATTCTTTGGTATAATTCATCTACTTTTATTGATTATTTTAGTCGAGAGAAACAGCGTTTGATTAAATCAGATCAGCTGAAGACCAGTTCATCATCCCCAGCAAACTCTGATGTGGAAATTGATGGGATTGGCAGAATAGCAATGGTTACTAAGCAGGTTACAGATGCAGAAGCAAAACTTAAAAAACATAGGTGAGCCTTTTTTTCTGATTAAATACTGATACGTGTTTAAATGTTCCTATATTAGGATGATATATGTTTGTGGTTGTATGTCAATAACAGGTATACTGTATGATTACAGATTCTTTCATACTTGGTAAAACTATAGAAGGCTATCATTTTATTGAATTGCACATTTACATAAAGTAATAGTATTAATGTTTAAATAAAAATATCAAGGGCGCCTAGGTGGCTCAGTCATTAGGCGTCTGCCTTTGGCTCAGGTCATGTGGGACCGAGCTCCATCCACATCGGGCTCCCTGCTCGGCGGGAAGCCTGCTTCTCCCTCTCCCACTCCCCCTGCTTGTTGTTCCCTCTCTTGCTGTGTCTCTCTCTGTCAAATAAATAAATAAAAATCTTAAATAAATATATCAAGACTTCAAAGGAGATTTGTTTCCCTTCAGATATATACATGGCTTATTCATTGCTAAAAACATTTATGAAACTCCTTGTTTTGGAATTTTCTTTAAAACTTGGACATCTTTTTGAAATACCTTTATTGAAAGCATATTGTTGTTGTTAAAGGTGGGCTTGATTGGGGTGCCTGGGTGGCTCAGTCGTTAAGTGTCTGCCTTTGGCTCAGGTCATGCATGATCCCAGGGTCCTGGGATCGAGCCCCACATCGAGCTCCCTGCCCCACGGGAAGCCTGCTTCTCCCTCTCCCACTCCCCCTGCTTGTGTTCCCTTTCTCGCTGTGTCTCTCTCTATCAAATAAATAAATAACATCTTAAAAAAAAAAAAAGGTGGACCTGATTGTTGGAAATAGTCATTACCCAGTCTGTTCAATAAGACACATAGTCAAATATGGTGCTTTATGAATGTGTGAATATTAAAGTTACAATTCTAAACTTACATGTTCTGTGAAATTACTGTGTTGTTTTTGAGTGGTGCTTTAAAATTTTGAAAATATATAACTTCAAAATGAACATCATAGAATTCATTAGCATATTTGGGGAAGTTATTTTATTGAGGTATAATTGACATATTATTATATTAGTTTCAGGTGTATAACATAATGATATGGTATTTATGTATATTATGAAATGACTACCACAGTAAGTTTGGTAACATCTGTCCACCTATATAGTTATAGATTTTTTTCTTGTGATGAGGACCATTAGCATATATTTGATAGAAATGGTTATATTTGATTATGGCTATACATCTTTTCCACTCCACACACCTTGAAATCATTAGTTAATGAAGAACAAAATAGCTTTGGTTAACATCAACACTTGTGAGTTTTGTTCTGATAGTCCCCCTGTGATTTTACATATGTAAGGGGGAGGTTCTGTTCAAGGATGGTAAGACTTTCCTTATTCTGTTTTTAATAACTGTCTAATTCTTAAACCTCAAAGCTTGATTGTGAAAATTGGTTGCAGTGATGAATTAACTCTTAATGTTAAAAATCATTAGCAATATATAAATAATTTAATGGTTTTTAAAACAAGCTTCAAAAGTTCATCCACCCATAGTTAATTAACGAAGGGAAAAAGGTAGAAATTTACAACCACCTTGGTACTCTTTATTTTTTTAAATTATGAAAAACAATGTAATTTGGAGTGTTTTGGTAAGGCACCATAGATAGCTCAAGGACTTAGCGATTATGTAAATTTTTTATAAGTAAACAGAAGTATGTTCTCTCCATTTCTGAACAAGACATTGGAGATATTAAGTATTCTGAACAAAATAAAATACCTTTAAAAATAGTCTTTATAGGGCGCCTGGGTGGCTCAGTTGGTTAAGCGACTGCCTTTGGCTCAGGTCATGATCCTGGAGTCCCGGGATCAAGTCCCACATCGGGCTCCCTGCTTGGCGGGGAGTCTCCTCCCTCTGACCCGCTTCCCTCTCGTGCTTTCTATCTCTCATTCTCTCTCTCTCTGAAATAAATAAATAAAATTAAAAAAAATTTTTTTAAATAGTCTTTATAAATGTCTTCAGCATTTTATTATTTCTAAAGTATGCCATTGTTTTATGCACTAAGAAAGAAAACCTGCTGCTAGCCAAACTATATGATACACAGTAATGTTAAGACATTACTGATACTAAGATTTGAAAAATGTGCTTTATAAATGAAATGCTATGGTGACCGTGAATCTCCAGAATTATCAATAAGAAATGGTATGGTATATGTTTTAAAAGAGATTAAAATAAATTCATTTAGGTTCCATTTATTTAGTAGCTTCAATAAAAAATGAAAAGGTTTTAAAAAATTCTTTCTTTCTCTTCCCCATTCCATCACATATTCTGTCTTTATGATTCCTTCTAGATGTCAGTTGTTGTGACTGTTGAAATATGATAGCTTCTGGGAAAGAGCCTTCATTTTTTTTAACCATAATATTCAGTAGTTGAGAAAATGAAAATCTCTACCCATAAATTTATGTTTTTGTCCTGTTTTTATTCTCATTTCCAAACTTTACTTCTGTATATTGTTTAAAAATTTAGACTTCCTTTTCCCCTTGGCTTGACTTGCTTTAGATAAAATGAGTTAGAGTTTTGTAAGTGTGCTTGATTATGTTATCAGATGTTTATTTGTGTGTATATTAAGAGCATTATAAATGATGTTAAACATAGCAGTTTTCCATCCTGAGTCCTCATCTTTCAGGAGTCCTTATGGTCAGAGTCAGTCATATCTAGTAGTGGTTTTTCAACCGTAATTCACCTTACTCAGACTTAAATGATTTTTTAAGAAAACAGTCAGACCCATAGTTGCTTTTGCAAAATGTAATAATGTCTATTTGAATACCTGTATGATTAGTGAATATGAAAATAGTCATCCTTTTAAATTCTTATCTGTATGTTATCAGTATATGTATTTTTAAGATTATTTATTTGAGAGAGTGCACGCATGCAGTGGGGTAGAGGCAGAGGGAGAGAGGAAGAGAAAGTCTTAAGCAGACTTCCTGCTGAGCACAGAGTCCATCCACCCAGGCACCCTGTCAGTATATTTTGTAAAACAAGCTACTGCTTTGTAAATTTTTTATTCTGATGGTGTTAGTCTGCTAGTTTAGAAAAACATAAGAATTTTGTTGTTTCTCAATTAGGATTCTCTTGATGAAAGATGAATCTGTTTTAAAGAATCTCGTACAGCAAGAAGCTAAGAAGAAAGAATCTGTTCGAAATGCTGAAACAAAGATTACAAAACTTACAGAACAGCTTCAGGCAACAGAGAAAATTCTCAGTGTCAACAGAATGTTTTTAAAAAAGCTTCAGGAACAAGTAATGTTCTTTTTTTACATTAAGATATTGTAGTCTCATGTTTACTGCACATTTTTATGGTCCACATTTTTGTAAAACAAAACCATAAACCAAAGCCATCAAAATGTATAACCTTTGTACTGTTTTCCATTGTGACATAATATTGGAATATTTTTATTTTCAGGTGAATACCCTAAAGCTGCTGTGTTTAAGAAAGTATTTCCTCTCCTAAGGGTTACATTTACATTTCCAGAATTATCCTGTATTTTCAGATTCACAAAGTTCAACAACGTGTTACCATTAAGAAAGCTTTGACTCTAAAGTATGGGGAAGAGCTTGCTCGGGCAAAGGCAGTGGCTAGTAAAGAAATAGGAAAACGTAAACTGGAACAGGATCGCCTTGGAGTAAGTTGTTTGTAGGAATATTTTATTTTTGGAAAGGAGAAAGTTTTCATGATACTTTTGAGAGCAAGAGATGTATAAAACAACTCAAGTTTTTTCCTGCATATTCAGAAAGATTAAAGCTTTGTTTTTAAATGACATCCACAATTTTGGAAGCTTTATTTTATAGTTATTGTTTTGGCTTTGGCTTTTGTTTTTTATAGATTATAGATTAACTGGCATAACTGTTGGGGGCTTTTGTAAAACTATTTTATTCTCATCAGTGATTTAGTTTCATAATGTTGGCATTGTATTGTAGAGATAACATTTATCTTACCAAAAATTATTTCTGAAATCATAGTGATGTAAAATCTGTATATCATTTTTTCCCCCAGCCAAACAAAATGATGAGACTAGACAATTCTCCAATATCAAGTCCCAGGAAGCATTCAGCAGAACTGATTGCTATGGAAAAAAGACGATTACAAAAGCTAGAATATGAATATGCCCTGAAAATTCAGAAACTAAAAGAAGCCCGGGCCCTTAAAGCAAAGGAACAACTAAATATTGCTCCAGTTGTGGAAGAGGAACCCGAATTTTCTTTACCTCAACCATCACTTCATGATCTGACCCAAGATAAATTAAGTCTGGACACTGAGGAAAATGATGTTGATGATGAGATTTTGTCTGGTTCAAACAGAGAACGAAGAAGATCATTTTTAGAGTCTAATTCTTTTACTAAACCTAACCTTAAGCACACTGATACACCTAACAAAGAATGCATCAACAAACCTACTAAGAATACGGTGGAAAAACCAGAACTTTTCCTAGGGTTAAAAATCGGTGAATTACAAAAATTATATTCAAAAGCTGACAGCTTAAAACAGTTGATTTTGAAAACTACCACAGGCATTACAGAAAAGGCTTTGCATGGTCAGGTAACTGAACATTTCATATGCTTTATAAAATCTGGGATTCACCCTAGCCTTATTTGTTTTATGTAATTATTGTTTTCTTTTGCAGGAGATTTCTGTGGATGTGGATTTTGTGACAGCACAGAGTAAAACAACAGAAGTGAAGCCGTGTCCTTTTAAACCCTACCATAGTCCTCTTCTAGTTTTTAAGTCCTACAGGTATAAAAGAAAGATTCAATAAGCTTGAATTTCAGGACTGCTCCTTGATCGTAATGACAGTATAACCTTGGATATTTCATGATAATGAAAAAAAATAATTGTGTCATGGTGACTAAGAAATGAACTTGTCCTTTTAGGGAAAATAAAATTGTCTTGTCAGATTTGAACCATATCAGGAAGTAAGGTTTAGCTAATACTGGGTTTATTCTTACCAAATCCTAATTTCTGGTCACTGGGGGAATTGTGGAGAATTCTGGATTATGGTCTGTTAGGGATTTTAGGAAACATAATTTGAGTCAAATGAGAATTTTTAAGTTTTAATTTTTAAGTAATGCATTGGCCAGCTTTCATGAAATTGATTTAGACATTCTCAGATGATTAACTGTGGAGGTTGTCACTTCT
Organism: Callorhinus ursinus; assembly: GCF_003265705.2. Lineage (NCBI taxonomy): Eukaryota > Metazoa > Chordata > Mammalia > Carnivora > Otariidae > Callorhinus > Callorhinus ursinus. The sequence goes on from NW_027397076.1 coordinate 33,584,626, forward strand.
GGAAGTTCTGAGACTGTTAAGTGGGTAGGATTTAATCATAAAATTGTAAAGCACCTATTAGGTAGTATAGGCTTTTCCCCTAGTTTTTTTTGTTGGCTGGTAACATGTGCAAGAAATACCAATGTTGGGGCACCTGGGTGGCTCGGTTGAGCGTCTGCCTTCAGCTCAGGTTGTGATCTCAGCGTCCTGGGATCGAGCCCCGCATCGGGCTCCCTGCTTGGCAGGAAGCCTGCTTCTCCGTCTCCTGTTGCTCCCCCTGCTTGTGCTCTTTCTCTCTGTCAAGTGAATAAGTAAAATCTTAAAAAGAAATACCAATGTTATATAACATTTTATTGTGTGATAAGAAAACACTACTTTCAAGGATTTTATTAAAGAGAGAAAGAGAGCACGAGGAGGGGGAGGGCAACGGGAGAGGGAGAGAATCTTAAGCAGACTCCCTACCGAGCAGGGAGCCTGCTGCAGGGCTCGATCCCACAACCGTGAGATCATGACCTAAGCTGAAATCAAGAGTCAAATGCTTAACCAACTGAGCCACCCAGGCACCCAGAAAACACTACTTTTAAAATACAGGGTTTTTTGTTGTTTTCTGTTTTAGATCTTTTGTGTTCTAGGTATAAAAAAGTTGTCCCTGTCATTGATAACTGTTTCTTTAGAGTTGATAATTATTTTTTTAGAGTTCATTTTGATTAAGTTTTTAGATAAATAGTAAGCTCAAGGCATAGAAATTCTAATTAAGAAAAATGAAAAATTTTGTAATTTTCTGGGGAATCTTTATGGTGCATAATGTGCCTGTCCACCTTTCTTCTCTTTAGATTTAGTCCATACTATCGAACCAAGGAAAAACTTCCCTTAAGCTCGGTATCATATAGTAATATGATAGAACCGGATCAGTGTTTCTGCCGTTTTGATTTAACAGGAACATGTAATGATGATGATTGTCAGTGGTGAGTAGTTTTTATTTGTGAATATTTTATAATCTAAAAGGCAGTCTTGGTTATTTAACTTTGGTATGTACATGATTATCTTTTCTGTGTTGTCATTTTATTTTAGGCAGCATACACAAGACTATACACTTAGCCGAAAACAGCTATTCCAGGACATTCTGTCATATAATCTGTCTCTGATTGGTTGTTCAGAGACAAGCACGGATGAAGAAATTGCTGCTGCAGCAGGTATTTAAAGACCTCTTATTGTTCTCCAGGTGAAAATTTGAATGTAGGCAATTAAAAATTTTTATGTTAAGTTGTTGATGTATTTAAGTAGTAGTAATAATTCAGTACCTTCCTTATGGCATTTTATCCACATTTGCTGTAATATAGTAGTCACTAGCCATATCTTGCTATTCAAATATAAATTAATTAAAATTTCTTCTTAGTTGCATTAGCCATATTTCAGGTGCTTGGTAGCTGCTTTTGAGCTCAATAGCTTATTAGTGGTAAGTGCTTACCAATAGGATAGTGCAGATATAAGACATTCCATCATTGTGGGAAGTTCTTTGGACAAAGCTCATCTAAATAGTTCAGTTTATTTAGAAGAATATTTTAACGTATTTGTATAGCAATTTTATTAATGATTTTTAAACAGACCCCTATTTTTATTTATTATTGTTTTAAAAAATAGAGAAGGATTGGAAATTAAGATGAATGTGGTTTCAAATTCTACAAAGAAATAAAAAGGACTTTATACACTTTGATATTATGGAAAGCATAGATTTCTGTGACATTGTGAGTAAATACTGTTAAAGTTTTCTCCAGATCTATTGCCAAATAATAAATCTTAAACTGCAAGTATTTTGGAAGTAAAGGAATTGGTGTGTATTAAATTTAGTGTTAACCATAACCCAGAGTGGTGGTAAAGTCACTGAATCTATGTGATCATTCTTAGTTTGGGACTTTAATTTTCACTTAACTTGTTTAGTTTGTTTCAGGAAATTTTTTTTTTTTTTTTTTTTTTTTGAGCCCAATTTGGGTGCATGATGTAAGATTTGCCATAGTAGGTAAGGTAATGGAGGCCTTGCCTTCTAGGAGGCATATGTGCTTATGACCAGTAACATACACTTCCTTTTAATTTTTAAATTACTCTTCGCTTTGTACTCTGTAGCCTTGTATCTGTAATCCGTGTTTTTTATGCTTTTTATAAATGAAGATAACATTCTTCTAATTACAGAAAAATATGTTGAGAAACTTTTTGGAGTAAATAAAGATCGAATGTCAATGGACCAGATGGCTGTTCTCCTTGTTAGCAATATCAACGAAAGTAAAGGCCATAGTGAGTATCTCTCTCCCTCTCTCTCTCTCACACACACACACACACAAACACACACACAAAAGGACATTGTAGTTTCTTTATGATAGCAAAGTTTCTGGCGTTATGTTCTCCAAGATATATACATATGTATATATGTATATATGTATGTAACATGCTGACAGGGTAGAATAAACATCTCTTTCTCTAGGGCAGAAAATATATATGTATGTCATTTCTGACTAACAGAATCATTTTAGCTCTTTTTGAGTATTGTTTGGGTAGCCTTTAAAACTATAAAAACTAGTTACAGGGGAGGGGGGTAGGGGAATGGGTTAGCCTGGTGATGGGTATTAAAGAGGGCACGTTCTGCGTGGAGCACTGGGTGTTATGCACAAACAATGAATCATGGAACACTACATCAAAAACTAATGATGTAATGTATGGTGATGAACATAACAATAAAAAATTTAAAAAAACTAGTTATATCAAATACTAATCTTCTCCTGTCTACTCTAGCACCTCCATTTACAACCTACAAAGATAAAAGAAAGTGGAAGCCAAAATTTTGGAGGAAACCTATTTCAGAGAATAGTTTCAGTAGTGATGAGGAACAGTCTACGGGACCAATTAAGTATGGTAAGAAGTAATTTTAGACCCTGAATCATTAAATTGTGGTGTTCTATCTTTGTCTAACACTTTACTAATTTTTTAGTGTATCTACTAGCTTGGGCTTTTGGGGTTTTTTTTGTTTTGTGTTTTTCTATTTTTTTTTTTTTTTTTTTTAAGAACAGTGATGCCTTTTGGCATTTAATGCTGTTCCTCATTGTGGAGGATTGCCCATTGCCTGGCTTGTGTCCTTGAGGGCAGGTGTAGTAGTTTATTTTGTTTTTGAGTCTGCTTTCTGACATGCAGTAGGCTCACAGAATGAATAAATAAATGAATGAACAAAGTAAATATGAATGAGTGCTGTATTGTCGAACACGTTATTGTAAGTTTGCATTATTTATTAAAGTTTGAATAATTTGTTTACTATTTGTGGATTAGATATCTAATAGATACATGCTCCCATGTGTTTATTTACATTAATGTAGTACTTTTTCTCTAAATGTAGGAGAATAAATAACTTTTTTCTTTTTTTTTTTTTTTTACCTATTTAGTGAATGTGAATTATTAAGTGATACTACTTACCTTTAAAGTAGAGAGACCATACTTCTGGTTTGCCCAGCAGAATCCTAGTTTATACCTGTTATCCTGGTGTAGTTTTTTAATAATGCTCCTTTCACTCTTAGAAGTGTCCTGGTTTGTAAATTATGTGACACTCTACCTTAAAGCTATGAACTGTGTATATTTTGAATCTTTAGATTTTAAAATATTTTAAAGATGAGGCCAATTGTTTTTTTTCTTGGTCTGTGGATAAGAGAAAGTATAAAGCTAATGATACTTCTTCTTCTAGCCTTCCAGCCAGAGAACCGAATAAATGTTCCAGCTTTAGATACAGTTGTCACTCCAGATGATGTCAGATACTTTACAAATGAGACTGATGACATTGCTAATTTAGAAGCAAGTGTGCTTGAAAATCCTTCTCATGTACAACTTTGGCTCAAGCTTGCGTACAAGTACTTGAATCAAAATGAGGGGTAGGTCCACTTCTAATCTTTGAGTCATCTGTTGCACATTTATGTTTTTATGTTTGAAGTTTGTTTCATCTATGGTAATCATGTTTCCATCATGGTATCAATGAAGCCTTTGTTTTTGACCAAAGCCAAAAGCACTTTATTGTTTAAAAGCTATTAGAAAAACTTTAAGATTAGTTCTTGGCTTGTGTGCGTGGCTCAGTGTGTGGGTAATAAATTAGCCCCAGTTTTTAACTCTAGTAGGCTTTTATTAGGATTAGTTAAAACAGTAAATTCTGAGTAGTATAAGGATTGATTATTGGTTTTTCTTTTTAAAAGGCAGGTAGTGATAGTATTTTTTTTTTTTTAAGATTTATTTATTCTTGGAGAGAGAGAGAGAGAGCGCGCGCATGTGTGTGAGCGCACCTGGGAGAGGAGCAGAGGGAGAGACAGAGAATCCCAGGCAGACTCTGAGCTGAGCACAGAGCCCCACACAGGGCTTGATCTCATGACCCCAAGATCACAACCTGAGCTGAAACCAGGAGTCAGCCACTCAACCGACTGTGCCACCCAGGCACCCCCAGTAGTGATAGTCTCTTAAAATAATGATAAAATCACAATAGAACAACTTATTAAATATTATGTTAATTTTTATTTAGAGATTTAAAGCTTGTGTAAGAACATTAAATTCTGATGAACTGACTTTTTTCTGTGGGTGGTGTTATATTACGTGTCTTCAAATAAGGTAAACAGTAATTTTTCTCACCTATTGCATTTTCTAACTCCTATTTTTTGATAGTATTAGCAGGAATAATCTTTTATTACTAGGAATAACCTTTTATTACTGTATTTAAAATGATTTAATCTTTTAAAAAAATCTTAACATCTGTCTTAAAACTTGGTATAAAGGCTTTTTTATCGTAAGGCAGCATTACAGAATGCTAATATATCACACATACCTGAATACAGTGCTTATTTAACTTGTCTTATGTGTCATTTCCATGTTAATGGGATAAGTTAACAGTGTTTTCTTTTCTGACTCATTTACTGAGTGAAGACCAAAAGAACTGTATTATTTTATGAATAGGATCATGAGAGACAATTATCTTCTTCAAGAGATAGCAAGCTTTTGACCGTTGAAAAGAACTGTTACATTGAAAGCTTTGATATTTTGTGCTGGCAGTAGCTGGCCTTGAGGAGGAATTGTTTAACTTTTCTCATTCCCAGACGAGTGTAACTCATAAAAGGTATTGCTGAATATGGACATACATAAAGTACATTTGAAGTTGATAATCTAGGGGTTTTATAACATTATGTTTTTATCTGGTGAATGCTCACTAAATATCAACTTAAAAAGGAATTGTTAGGTCTGTGGGAAATCAGGACCTTTTTTGGACTGATGTGACTCAAAATCCTAATCTACTTCTCTTTGTCATGGGTGATTCTAGCTTCTCAGTAGGTTCCAGTAGAAAATGGAACTTCAAAATGGACTCATTAGATCAGCCTGATTTAAGAGTATTTTGAAGCATTAAAAAAAAAAAGTTCTTGTTTCTTGTTTTAAACATGTAGGCTATGTTCAGAGTCCTTGGATTCTGCTTTAAATGTTCTGGCTCGAGCTTTGGAAAACAACAAAGACAATCCAGAAATTTGGTGCCATTACCTCAGATTGTTCTCAAAAAGAGGAACCAAGGAAGAAGTGCAGGAAATGTGTGAAACAGCTGTTGAATATGCTCCTGATTATCAAAGTTTTTGGACTGTGAGTAGAAAAGATAACATAGTTCTGTGTGTGTGTATGTGTATGTTTAAAATTCTTTGGATCATCTTAATTATTGGTATGTAGCTTAAGTTATATACTTTATCTGCACATAGATATAATAACTTTTCATTGTCCCGTAACCTCAAAACCACTCCTGGGTCAGGGTTAAATTTAGAATAAACGAGTAGAAAATATTTAGTGAAAAAGTAAATTTTCTTGTTGTTGTTAACTATTGGTAAGGAAAAAATATAAACATTCTAAAACATTTTACGCTTACCTACTCATAGGCAGTTTTAGTTTGGACAAAAGTTAAATGAATTTTTTTTTTTTTTTTTGCAAAGCACATGAAAAAAACTTTTTTTTAATTTCTTATGTTTATGTAACATTTTCATGAATGTCAAGAAGCATTTTGTTATTTTTATTATCTGTCCTCATTACTTAGGAAAATAATCTTAATCTATAATTCATACTAATATTGAACTTTGCCAAGATACAAAGATTTGGTGAAAGAATGGTTTCTTTTTATTTTCTGAGACAATGGGATGTTTCCTACCCATGCTTAAACTTAAAATTATAATTAATCCACTTGTAAAATAAATATTCATTAATATCTGAACTTTTGCTAGCTGAACTCAACAACCATAAGATTTAGCTTATCTGTTGCTGTCAGATCTGTCATTTACTTGCTAACTGAAATTCAGAACAGATAGATTTGTATAACATGGTATCCCTTGTTGAATGAACTTGCCACTCTCTTATTCTCCCAACTCAGGTACCGAAGTGAAAGATGCTTGATTTTTGACCTGGAGCCTTGTGCCAAAGTTAATGCTATTGATCATCATAAGACTTTATAGGGTATAATGTTTTTCCTTAAAGTAGTTTGGTCTTTAAAGGACCTCTTAATTTCTTAGGCCCTTTTGTTTTGCCACATATATCTAATATGAATGCTACTCTCAAAAATTGTATATGGTCATACGCTTAAGCAATGCAAATTGTACGTGACCATAAACCCGAACTTTCAAAAATCTACCGTGATCTTACTGCCATTTATCTGTTGATTCAAGGAAAGGAGAGATGAAATTGCTTCAGGGTTATTCTAAGAGTATACCTGTATTATTTTAGTTTTCATTTGAGTCCACTTTCCAACTTGTAGAAAGGGAAATATAGGATATAGTACTGGAAGATGGGTTATTTTTGTTTGTTTTTGTTGTTTTAAGTGAGCTCTGCACCCAACGTGGGGTTTGAACTCATGACCCCAAGATCAAGAGTCACATGCTGTACTGACTGAGCCAGCCAGGTGCCCCAGGAAGATGGGTTTATACGTATATTTATAATTATCCTTTTTGCAAAAATTGAAGATTTAATAAAATAATGAAATGTGGAAAATCGTAGCTTTACAGTTTATTTTTATGAAATATAATTATATGAAACCTTTTTGGGCAGTTTCTGCACCTAGAAAGCACCTTTGAAGAAAAGGATTACGTATGTGAAAGAATGGTGGAGTTTCTGATGGGAGCAGCTAAGCGGGAAGCATCAGATATTCTGTCCTTTCAGCTCTTAGAGGCTCTCTTGTTTAGAGTTCAGCTCCACATCTTTACTGGAAGATGCCAGAGTGCACTTGCAGTTTTACAGGTAAACAATTATTATAGCATTTAATTACACTTTATAGAGAGTTTTTTAAAGGTCTAAAATATTATAGGTTAGCATTTTTAATAAGAACACAGACTTTAGATTTGAATCCTTGTTTTGCCACTTAGTAAGTTGAATCAGTTTATGACTTTTTTCATTTGCTTAGTGGGGATAATGCGTTTTTAAGAGTGTTTGTGAGGTTCAAATGAAAATAATGTATGTTAAGTACCCACCAGAATAAACTTCAATATTTAGATGATAAGGGAAAAAAACTAATCCAAACTGAGAATCTCCTGTATGGGTTTGGTGGGTTTTTTTGTTTGTTTTACTGTTTTCTTTTTATCTTACTAGATTTTGAATGTCAGGACACTTAAAATGTACAAATAAGTTGAATCTTTTTTCATAAATTATAAACCTTAGCAGAGTAAAAATTAACGTGATACTGACATCTCAAGTTTTTTTCATTAAAAAAGTTGACTATCAATATTTTGACTTAGGTATTTAAGAACCACTCCAAAGAAATATGACATTTGGGTTCTTCTTTGCCTTTACATTTGAATCTTGTGAGGAATAGGAGTCATTATTTTTAAAAACAGATTATTTTTTTATTTTACCTAGAATGCTTTGAAATCAGCTAATAGTGGAATAGTAGCTGAGTACCTTAAAACAAGTGATCGATGTTTGGCATGGCTGGCCTACATACATCTTATTGAATTCAATGTTCTCCCTTCAAAATTTTATGATCCATCTAATGCCAATCCTTCAAGAATTGTTAACACAGAATCATTTGTAATGCCATGGCAAGCGGTTCAAGATGTAAAGACTAATCCTGACATGTTGTTAGCAGTTTTTGAAGGTAAGTATGTTTATAAGTTATTTAGAACATCCACTTTTCCCTTATTTTGAGTCTTCATAATTAATTGGAACAAATATGTATGTATATATTGCAAGTTGTTTCACACTTTATTATACAAATGCTTAGAAGATTAAGGATTGAAAAAAGATGATTAGGGATTGAATCACATAAGATAGACATTTGGCATATATGAAAGCCAGGAACTGTACTACATTACATAGTTTTTCTGATTATGGCAAAAGATATCAGCTAAATATGTAGATAATAGAGATTATGTAGGTTTAATGAGTTGATTGAAGTAGAGAACCAGGTAATTTTTTTAAAGCAGTCTGTCAAGGTGAAAGTTAAAAGATTATAACTTATCTCTTAAGAAATTGGAAAACAGTAAGGTATAAAGCCTATTTCCTCCTAGTAGGAAGTATATAGCTTAGTCAGAAGATAAAATCTATACATTTGATATATAGTCTAAATTCTGTGCTTACAGAAGAGACAAAGATCTGTGATTTATAAAATTACATTGTACAGGTCATAAACCCAAAGGAAAGAGATTATTGTAGGTTGGGATGATGAGGGAATTCTTCATAGAAGAATTAAGACTTGGAGCTGGACTTTGAATCTTGACTCTGATGTGACATAGTTGGCTTGCTCAAAGATGGGACCCTTGTCTTATCTCTATATTTCCCAAGGACTTACTCTGTCTGGCAGCATACTAAGTGCTTAGTAAATATTTATTGAATAAACCAGCAAAGAAAGGAAGGAAAAGAAGGATAATCCTGTTAGGGAAGCTAAGTAAACAAAAAGCAACATAGGAGTTGGTGCTATGGATTTGAAGGGCGATTAGGAGAAGGGAGAGTCCGTATCAAAGCGAGAGTTTATGCTGTAGAATAGTAGGAATTAAGCTTGATAAGTAGAATGATACCAGATTTTCAAGAACTTTGTAAGTGTGGTAGACTTGATGACAGTGGTTCTTGAAGAAAGGAAAAATGTGCTGAAGAGGAATGATCCCAAAGGTATGAAAACAACCAGAATCTGATGGCCAAAAGTGAATCACAAAAAAAAGTAACCTGGGAAAGAGGGAATATTTATTGGAGACATTTGAGATGTGGGGGACTGATTAAGTGTCAGGGAAGAAGAGAAGAAGTAGTCAGAATAATTTCAGGGTTTTGAGACTGGGAAAAAGAAAGTGTACGGATAGAAAACAGGTAAATTTGGGAAGACTGATTTTGGTAGTAGGAGTAGTATTTGTGAATGGTAGATAATTGGTCATTCAAGTGGAAGTGCTTGTTGGCAGAAGGAAATAAGTGAACTTAAGTGGACGATTATGGACAGAGAAATGATTTGAAAGTTATTAACATAGGAGTTACTATACTATAAAGTGCTTTATAGTTTTTAATGTGCTTTTGCAATAAATTATCCCATAGTTGAAGCAGTGAGATATTTTCTCTGAGGAAATGGAGATTTAAGAGAATAGCAGTAAGGAGTGAGAGAAGAGTCAATGAATGAGACCAAGGGGATATGTAAATAAGAACATTATCAAATGCTAATCAAATAAAACAAATGGAGAGATTGGCTTTTAGGTTTATTTAGATGATTTTTATAAGTGAACTTCAGAAGTGCAATTTCAGAATGAGATTCACTTTTAAACTCTGTAAATCTGGGAAATCTTGCTACCACTGAACAAGGAGGAAATGGTGACGACAGCTGTGCAAAGTGCAACAGTGACCCACTCTCTGAGATGCAGAGTGGGAACTCTACAAGGGGAAAAGAGTGTTTTGAAGGAGTAAAAGGATCTAGTTTAGGGGGAGACATTTAAATGGCTATAGAACAGAGAACGGGGCCTCTTGAATTGGGTCAAAGAAAGATGAAAAGAGAATTCATTCTCTGATTTTTTTTCCCCAAGATCAGTTTTAAGGCATTTAGGTAAATGCAGAGACACTTTCTAAGTGAAAATGTTGGTATGTGCGAGAGCTCATATAGAATGGTTTTATTACCAAGAATGTGAAGGTAAGAGATTGAGTTTTAGGGAGTTTGGAGATACCTGAAAATACCTCCTTTGGGTAATAAGCCAGGAAGGAGTTCAGTAAAGATGGTAAGATGATGGTCAAGCAAAAGGCTAGGCCAGCATGTTTCATTGGTGTCTCAGAGTTTAAATAACAGTCAAATAATTCATTTCATGTTTGATTTCTGTTACTGTGATCTTTTTGGATAGATGCGGTGAAAGCTTGCACAGATGAGAGCCTTACTGTTGAGGAAAGAGTAGAGGTCTGTGTTCCACTTTACACAAACATGATTGCTCTGCACCAGCTTCTAGAGAGGTAAAACTTAATTGACAAGCAGTTAACCTTGTGTTAAAAATTGATTTTTTTTCATGTGTTTAGACATATTTTTTTCTTATTAAGGTATGAGGCTGCAGTGGAGCTTTGTAAATGTTTATTGGAAACGTGTCCCATGAACTGCCAATTGTTGGAAGCCCTTGTTGCTTTATATTTGCAAACAAATCAGCATGACAAAGCCAGGGCAGTGTGGCTTACTGCATTTGAAAAAAATCCTCAGAATGCAGAGGTTTTTTATCATACATGCAAATTCTTCATCTTACAGGTAAAAAAAAGCCTCATAATTCTTAAATATTTTTTTGTGTTTCACGTTTCCTTATTCATTCTTTACGATGTTTCAGGCATCAATCTCTTTAGGAAGCGTTTCCTAGTATTTTTCCCTTTGCAAATTGTGTTAGGTATTCCTTCTCTCTTTGCTAAAAATACTCTGTGTGTAGTTCTATCATTGCACTTATGTTGCTTTGTAGTTTTGTTTCTAGCTGCTTTATATACTATACTAAGAACTTTATAAGGGCAAGGACCATGTCTTAATCAGATGTAGAGCCTCCAACACACCTAGCACCAGTGCTAAACATGCAGTAGAAGCTTATTAGACAGGGGCGCCTGGATGGCTCAGTCATAAAGCATCTGCCTTCAGCTCAGGTCATGGTCCCAGGGTCCTGGGAGCAAACCCCACATCAGGCTCCCTGCTCGGCAGGAAGCCTGCTTCTCCCTTTCCCACTTCCCCTGCTTGTGTTCCCTCTCTCGCTGTGTCTTTCTCTGTCAAATAAATAAAATCTTAAAAAACAAAAAAAAGCTTATTAAGACAGTTGGTGGATGTGGTATATTGGGTGTTAAGCTGTTTAATGGTTGGTTGGATTTAATTGGCGATCAGAATATAGAGTTATCTCTACCCCCATCTAGTCAAGAAACTTAATCATATCAATAGGGGGTGATTAAGGGCTTTTTCCTCCCTTGAAAGATTTAATTAAACATTGTAAGTGTAATGTGTATGCTTCCTCTCTTCTTTTTGAAATAGAATCAAGGAGATAATCTTCTTCCATTTTTGCGGAAATTTATTGCATCCTTCTTTAAACCTGGGTTTGAGAAGTATAGTAACTTGGATCTATTTCGGTAAGTTTGTTGAACTCTTGATTTTATAGAAGAAAGGGACAATATAGTTTAGTAGAAAGATTACAGATTTTTTTGTGGGTTGATTACATTTTAGACTGATGTAAAAAAAAATACTTGAACGCTCTTACAGAACTATTATGAGGGCAGTAGAACTGAATAAAAACAGAAAAGATGTAATATGCTTTGCATTCTTTGGATTAAATACACTAAGAAAGGAAGGCTTATATTAACATCATGGTGACTCATTCTGCTTTTAATTCATTGTTATTGTTAATTTTAGCACTTAATACCATAGCAGTGAATTATCTGAGACAATCTCAAGGGAGTTTTGAAAAAATGAATTTTAATTTATTTGATTGGTGATCTCAAATGGATGTAATACACCTTTTACTTTTTTTAAGTCTAAAGAGATCCCACTCTAGCCTCTGAAATACGGAGTGAGAAGTTTTTGAGCAGTCTTTTCTCAAGCATCATTTTCTCAGTAACTTATGGAAAGCTCTTTATTTATTGCCTTTGCTTGCTTGGTTGTGAGTTCTTACTCTAACAAGAGAACAACAATTAAGAGGCCACAGGACATCGTAAAGAATTATTTGGGGGGAAGGTTTTTCTTCCCTTCTTTCTCCCCATCTGTCTGTAGGCATCAGCAAACTTTTTCACTTAAGGGCCAGATAGTAAATCTTTTAGGCTTGCAAGCCATATAGTCTACCACTACTCATCACCTATGCTGTTCTAGGAAGAAAGTAGGCAGAGACAACGTATAAATGAATGAGCATGGCTATATTCTAATAAAACCTTATTTACAAAAATAGGCATAGCCTGCTGATTCCAAGTAAAACAGCATCAAAAGGAAAATACTTTATCATCACATACTTTATTTTATGTTAGGAAGAACTGAGAGAAGGAAGGCCCTGAGGCACCTGGGTGGCTCAGTCAGTTAAGTGTCTGCCTTTGGTTGAGGTTCTCAGGATCAAGCCCCACATCAGGTTCCCTGCTCAGTGGACTGCCTGCCTCTCCCTCTCCCTCTGCTCCTCCCCCAGCTTGTGCTTGTTTTCTCTCTCTCTCTCTCTCTCTCTCTCTCTCTCTCGCTTGCTCGTTCTCTCAAATAAGTAAAATATTTTCTAAAAAATTAAAAAGGAAGGCCTAAACTGAGTATCTCCTAAAAATTTTTATTGTAGAAAATAGTACATATAACATTTTGGTTTTATATAGGCAAGTCTAATGCTTAGAAATATTTTTCTTTATTTAGGTGCTCCCTCTGCCTACCCCACAGTGTAGCAGTGTTCTATAAAAACATATTTTTAAAAAGTAGCTCAATGTTTTGTTAATTTGGTGATCCATCTACCCTAGAATATTTTGTGAACATTCCAGTTTTAGTTGAGATTTGGCAAAAGTTGATGTCACTATTCTTTCCTAGACTTGAGTCTTTATGTCTGTCCTTTCTGATAGCCAGTTTATTGACATGGTGATTTTAGTACTGTTTCTGAAATTCTTTCTGCTGTTACATCTAGATTAGTACCTTACAGTTAATTATAAAAGAATAATTTAAAATACAAATTAATGGAGAATTCAACTATTTTATAAGAAACTTAGAGATTGTTCAGCTTCCCCATGCTGACTTTGTCCCTGTTTAAATTAGAGTGCTTTAATGTCTCAAACTTAGGCACAGGACAGATCCAAAGCTCACCTTTTTACAGACTTGCTGGTTCTGATCTTCCCTTGGGCATGGAGGTAATTGGTTTAGCTTAAAAGAAGATGCTGCCAGTTTCTACTGTGGTAACTAATCAAAGATCTGAAGATCTTCTTGATGTCAGTTTAATGAAGCAGCCTAAATAACTGTCAATAAAAATTTGGAAATGGGTTGCCTCCAGATAATCTTCTCATTGTTTACTAAGTCACCTTGCTTTATTAAATTTTTCATGGGAAAAGTCATAATTCACAGTACACTAAGAGTTGACAAGAAAAGAGTATCTTGTGCTTAGTTTATTTAGACAATACTGAAGACCTTATTTACACAGAGTGTGCATTTTCTGTTAATTTAGGAAATATTTTTTGTATCAGTTATTAGAAGAATGGCAATAGGTGAGAGTATTTTTTAGCATTGTCATACTTCTTATTGATATTGATATAAATTTTTTAAATTTACAAATATAGCCAAAGTTTATTAATGGGGTAAGTCAGTGCTCTTACTGGGTTCAAAATATTTTTTTTTTTACTTCATGAGTTAGAAACTGTAAAGCAAAATACTTAGAATGTAGTATGTATTTTAATATTTACCTAGAGTTGGGTTCTGTCATTTCCCATGTGACACTTACTGCAAAGACAGAGGGAGGGCGTGTGGGTGGCTCAGTCGGTAGAGCGTCTGACTCTTGATTTTGGCTTAGGTCAAAATCTCAGGGTCATGAGATTGAGCCCTGTGTCAGGCTCCACTCTCAGCGAAGAGTCTGCTTCTCTTCCTCTCCCTCTGCTCCTCCTCCCTGCCTGCCCCCCCCCCCCGCATTCTCTCTCTCTCTTTCTCAAATAAAGAAAGAAAGAAAGAACTAGATGAGGTAATTTTCATGCATTTCAAGTCAATGTGAAGATTAGTAGATAGCCACAAAAGTTAACTTGGGGACTTTATTCATTTTACTGAAGTTAGCCTAGGGATGGAGTCTTACATAGATTAGATTTGAAGTCATCTCTTACGTCAGTTTTCAGTTGACAAATCTAGTATCTAGAAGTTAAGTGATTAACTCATGGTAATATAGCTAGTTATGGCCAAGTTCACAAGATGATAATAACCTGACTTCTAGATGTCCCACTTCTTCTTTGCTTATGGTTCCTCTTGTCCTCTGCCACCATACAACTTCTCTAATCCATTAAAACCTACTTCCTTGAAATAATTTTTAAATCCAAGAGATCACTGTATTTCCTTCAAAAACGTTACTCTTGGGGCGCCTGGGTGGCTGAGTCCTTGAGAGTTTGCCTTCAGCTCAGGTCATGATCCTGGGGTCCTGGGATCAAGCCCCACATCGGGCTCCGTGCTCAGTGGGGAGCCTGCTTCTCCCTCTTCCTCTCCCCCTGCTTGTGTTCCCTCTCTTGCTGTGTCTCTGTCAAATAAATAAAATCTTTAAAAAAATAAAAACATTACTCTTGCAGATGTTGGTAAATGTTGTACAAACATTCAGATATATTGGGGAGAAACCTAAATTAGTGAGTCAAATAGATTTCTTTACTGATTGAATTTTATAGAGTCTTTAATATCCTATTAAATATCCTACTGTGGCTTTTTAAGAGAGGGCTGTAATTTTCAGTATTTCCCAATCTTATTTGATCATGGACCTCTTTTGACAAGTGCCTAATGGACCAGTATGTTACAGAATATATTTTGATATCATATCTAAAATGAAACCTATAATTCTATGTATGTGTATGTATGTATATGAGAAAGAGATTGTTTTCAGATGTCAAGTTTTATAACTCTTAAAGAACTTTTTTTTACAAGAAAGTATAGATTTTGTGGGAAAATTTCAGAGACATGGTAATTCCATTTGTTGTTCTCTGTTTTTAATTAGATTTAATTAGATTATGGGGTTTGTTTAATTTGGGAGATAGAATAAATTCATTTTTGAAGAGGAGTTACTCGTGTGGGTATAAAAGAATAGACTGTGTGATGCTAGAGACATGACCAAAGCAGTATGGTTATACATGTGAACACAGTCTCAAGACTCAAAGTATTTCAAAGACATTTAAGTTGAAGCAGAGGTGTTTTTGTTTTGTTTTGTTTTTGTTTTTCTTAAGTATTAGTAATCCATGTGTGCATAGGCATAATTTCAAACAGAGGTTTTGTTTTGTTTCAGGTATCTTTTAAATATACCAGGACCACTTGACATTCCAGCCCGTTTATGTAAAGGGAATTTTGATGATGAGATGTTTAACTACCAAGTTCCTTATTTGTGGCTGATTTACTGGTGAGACATTATGTACTGTGGAAAGAAGTACTGCATATTAGACTTGCATTTGTTACTTGTTACTGAATTATACTGTATTAAAACTAATTTGATGTTAAAGTCATTGAAGCAAAATTGAAGGGATGCTAAGGTTATTATAGAAGAATACATTATTATAGAAGAAACCTCAAAAGAAGGATTCCATTGTAATAATATCTGTAATGTTTAAAATAATACTTTGTCATTCCTTTACCTAATTGAATTGAGCTGTAGACATACAATGTTTTCCTTCATTTTTTAAACAGCCTTTGTCATCCTCTTCAATCAAGTATTAAAGAGACAGTGGAGGCATATGAGGCAGCATTAGGGGTGGCCATGAGATCTGATATAGTGCAGAAGATTTGGATGGAGTAAGTTTAGTTCCTCTTAATAAGAATGGGATTTGGAATAAAGGGATATGGTGGGGAAAGGGGTGATCACCTTTCTGAGTGAGAAAAACACTGCCTTAATTATTCTAAATTATAATATTTTTCTTTTGGCAGTTATCTTGTCTTTGCCAATAATAGAGCTGCTGGATCCAGAAACAAAGTCCAAGAATTCAAATTTTTTACTGATTTAGTGAATAGATGTTTGGTTACAGTCCCTGCCCGATACCCCATTCCTTTTAGCAGTGCTGATTACTGGTCCAACTATGAATTCCATAATAGGGTAAGAACTTAAAACTTTTCTTCTTTAGATATTTGCAAAAGAAGGGGACTTAAAAAATGACAGCAAAACTCTTGTTTTATATCAAGAGAGCTTTTCTTAGGTCCACTTTTGTAGCATTTACTGTTCCTCACCATGTTTTCTACTATGACTTAAATCTAGGAACAGAGCCCTTTTAAGTTAAAGTAAAATGTGCATATTGATATATTTAAGAAAATTTAGCATTGAAGTACAATTGAAGTGATGTTATGGTTTAAGACATATTAAAGAAGAACGATCGAAAAAAGTAATTATAATAATATCTGTAATGCTTTGCATGATAAGTTGGAAATTTTACTCAATGAAAAATTCCATAATGTACATTGTAGATACTTTTTTTGGTTACTATTTTGTCAAGTGAATATTAGCTATACATAGGGCATAAGAAAGCTGAAATTACATGCTGTTTAGAATTTTAATAGTAGAATATGACTAATGATATATTTATAAGGTTATTTTCTTACAGGAAAGGAAGCACAGGTTTGGTTTAGTTTATTTTCAGAGACCCCTTTCGTTTAGTGCAATGTAGGCTAAAAGGTCCTGTTAAAACTCCATGTAGACTAAAACATATATGTATTTTATTTTATTTTTTGGTGGGATGGTTTTGTTGCTAATCAGGATAACCAATTACTATGCTTTGTACTTCTATGCCATTCTTTATCCCAGGATCTCAAACCACTTTATGGACATTAAGTCATTTACACACAGGCATTCCATGAGCAAGATGTGGCAGGTATTATTAGTCCTATGACTTGCCCAGCTATACAGCAAGTAAAGGTAGACTCAGGAATGTAAACCCGGACTCCTGGCTCCTTGTCAGTGTTCTCAGTCCATGGCTGTCATCACTAGATCATATTTCCTAATTCATATTTGGAAAATCACTAATATAATTAATGGTAGGAACTGTAACTCACAGCATCATACATTATTATAATTTATACATTCATGTCTTAAAGACCATTTTGGTTTTCTCATTAAAACACATAGGTAATTGGATTTCACATTTTGTTGCATTCATTTTCCCCCCCTCAACCTTTACAGGTTATTTTCTTTTATTTGAGCTGTGTTCCAAAGACTCAGCATTCCAAAACCTTGGAACGGTTTTGCTCAATTATGCCAACTAATTCTGGACTTGCACTGAGGTAAGAAAAAATAAAATTATTTTTGGTCTCAGCCCAATAGCTCTTCATATAAAATTATTCTTTAAAAACTTGATAAGAGTTGTCTGTTCTTTAGCATTTTCTCATTGATACATACTACTTCAGTTTCAGAGTTGTTAAGCAATATACAGCTAATTCATGTAAAAGTCAGTATAAAAATCTGGTTACTTCAGAAAACTACAGGTTATAAGGGGCCTATGATTCAAGTAAAGTTATCTGCATTCCCTAAGCACACACCATCTGTCCTTAGCACATGCATTATAAGCAGTAAGCATGTTTTACATAGCAAAGGACTATTACTTAAAAGGTTTGTAAAGTGTTAATGGAGATAGCAGCTAACTATATATATTTTGGTTACTGTGATTTGTTTTCATGTAGGTCAGTCATTCTCAAGTATTATCATGCATCAGAGTCTCCTGGGATGCTCATTTAAAATACAGATTCCTGGGGGCATCTGGTTGGCTCAGTTGGTAGAGCTTGTGACTCTTGATCCTCAGAGGTCAAGAGTTCAGGCCCTACATTGGGCGTGGAGCCTGCTTTAAAAATCAGTTAACTAAATAAAATATAGATTCCTGAGCTTGAGCCCTCAAATACATTTGAGAAACACTTATCTAGGGATTTCATACATTGAATTAGAGGGAGACTTTTGAGCATTTCTTTGTAGTTTCTCTGCTCTGACAGAGTAAACTTATTCTCACCCTCAAGAATTGTGCATTTTAATTCAAAATGGTACCGTCCATGCTAATGCTTTGGCTTCTGCTTGTGCAGTCACTCCCACTGCATCAGTTGTGTCTTAGGTTTCTAAGTTTGTTTTGTGGATCATAAGGTACCTAAAATATTTATCAAATACTTCCTTGTGTTTTAAATTATTTCCATTCCATTTGGCATGTATGTGGGAAAATGGTATGAGACTGAAAAAAATTTAAAGGCTTAAGGTTATGATAAAAATAGTGTTTCATAATAAAAATTCTTAGTAAGCATTCCAGTCTGCAGAAGCTAATACAGAAATTTCTATTATAAAGCATCACCTCTGGGGAGCCTGAGTGGCTCAGTCAGTTAAGCATCTACCTTTGGCTCAGGTCATGATCCCAGGGTCCTGGGATTGAACCCTATGTCGGGGGCTCCCTGCTCAGCAGGGAGTCTGCTTCTCCCTCTCCCTCTGCCCTTCCCCCAGCTCGTGCTCTCACGTGCTCTCTCTCTCTCTCAAATAAAATCTTTAAAAAAAAATAAAGCATCACCTTTGGTAAAACATGAAAAACAGAAAATGTCATATTTTGACTAGTATCTGTTAGGCTAGGCATTTAGGAATACAGGTAGTTTGATTGTTGGTTTTGATGGTAGAGCTCCACTTCTGTGTTTTGATAGTTATTTCCTTGTGGTCATTCTTTTTTTTTTTTTTTCCAGAATAGAGAACTTAATAATTAGTCACTGTACTTACATTTTAACCCAAGAAACATTCATATTTCATCCACTCTGTTTAATAAAGAAAGAAAAATACAAGGAAATTATATTAATATATCAAGTTATTTTCTAAAATTTGGGAGAGGGAGCTCATGGAGTGAGTGCTTTAATAAGAATACGTAGACCTATTTTAGTCTGTTGAATGTGGCATGGGCCTTGACTGGGGGGCATCTTACTAGTTTGCCTATTCCTGTCCCAGGGCAGTTTTTGTAAGAGGCATTTACAATCACTTGCTGAATAGCCTTGAGGGAATTTAACTGATCAAAAATTATACCTCATCAAACATTCTGCTCATAGAGCACATTTGGTGTTCCCTACACTTGCAGTGCTTTGTTCATTTTCCTGAATGTACTTTGCAGGCTACTTCAACATGAATGGGAAGAAAGCAATGTTCAGATTCTGAAACTTCAAGCCAAGATGTTTACATATAATATTCCAACATGCCTGGCCACCTGGAAAATGTAATGCAGCAATCATGTACATGTTTTTATAGCTATTGCTTTTATTTGTAAGGTTTGCTCCAGACAGGTAAATCTGAAATGACATCTTTTTTTTTTTCTTGGACAGAGCTCTAATTTAGATTTATTTTTGGCACTTGCTGAGCTTTTCTACTGAGAGTAAGGGTGTGCTCATTAACAATTGCTTCTAAAACTAGAATGGATGGAGTTTTAATTTTTTTTGAAGCAGCACATTTAGATAATAGTACTGTTATCAAACAAATCTGTTATACACATTTTAAGCCCATTTTTTTTTAATGTGGGGTTTTCCCCCTCTTAGAGTCTTATGTCTTCTTTCTTTTAAAGGTATTATTAGTGCCAGGTGTTTTTACTAGTAATTATGAGTATTTTTCACAAACGTTATTTGTGTTCAAAACACTGGTCTGTTTAATTCTTGTAAAGTTGATAAAAATTGTTGAATTTTTCTTTTCACTATAGGTTACCCTCCTTGGAAGTTTAGCCTGTTACTTTCAGGAAGTTTTGTACTCAGATTCCCACAGTCAGTATTCTGCCAGTGGTAGTATCTCATTTCGTTCAAAGATATATAAATTTTTCTTCTCCCTTTTCTATATTCCTTTTTTTTTTCTTAGAGCCATTGCTGCTGAGATTGTTCTAAAGGGACAAAGAGAGGTAAGTTATGATTGATTTATCAGTTGGGTCACTTTGTTTTTAAGCTGTACAGCCCCTTTTGTTGACTTCTCAGTTTAAAAGGATTAAAACATAAACGTTTACGTGCTAAGAGCTCTGAATGTTTGGAAACTTGAAAACCCAGTGTAACCATTTTGTGTATTATGAGGTCCCAGTGAAATAATTAGGATTATAAATGTGTTTTTCATCATGTTTCCTGATGGAATTGTGTGTATATCTATCTTATAGGTCCACCGTTTATATCAGAGAGCCTTACAGAAGTTACCTCTTTGTGCATCACTGTGGAAAGATGTAATGCTTTTTATCTTTTATTTCATCTTGAAGTTTTCCTATAAATTTTCTGCATGTGCCATATCCATTGATGTGGTGATGCTCAAAATCTAGCTAAGTCTTACTTCTGTGCTTCCCTGTCTTTTACAGCAACTCTTGTTTGAAGCATCAGAAGGAGGTAAAACTGATAACCTGAGAAAACTAGTTTCCAAGTGCCAAGAGATTGGAGTCAGCCTAAATGAGCTCTTAAATTTAAACAGTTACAAAACAGAAAGCAAGAATCACTGAACACTGGGTGCAGTCAGTTCTAAGTCCTTATAATAATTGCCAAAATTATTTGAATGATCCTTCAAGATTAGGCTGATCCCTGGCTAAGGTCTGCGTAAGGCAGACAAGCATTACTGATCATATCAAGTCCCCTACAATATCCTATCCTCAAAACCGGAAGCAATGAACATGACCCTCTTCGGTTGGATAAATGAACTTCCTGTTTGGCCTACTTCTGGGCCCTGCCAGATACTCATAACATCATGTACGTAAGTATAGTTCCTCAAAGTGACTGACATTTATTTTAATTTTGCTTTGTTTTTGTTTTTATTTTTTACTTTTCCCCCTTTCTTTACGTTGTGCTATTCCTGATTCACTTGACACTCTCTGATGCCTGAGAGATTCTTGTTTGGGATTTAATTTCCAGGGCTGTGTTTACAAGTAAAATGCAGGCAGTCCCTTTTAGTTCTTCTTCTTTAAACCTTTTGAGATTCTTCATTTCAGGATTTAAAACTTAAGCAGTCCATCTTAAGGAAAGTGTAACTGCCATGGCCACAAGTCTGCTAGTTGCACTTGAATGCTCTAACAGGGTTGTTTATTGCCCTTTCTACGTTCTGGACTCCTTGCCGAGACTGTTTAACTTGAAGATTAAAGAAACTATTGCAAATGCCAGTGCATCAGAACCTAAGAGTGGTCAAATATTATGTGCAATTTTTTTGTAAAGAAATTTTAATTTATAATAAAGTTTAACAGTTTAAAGAACAGTTAATATTCGAACTGCTTTGTATTGAAATACTACTTTGTAGTATTAAAATTGTTTATAAACAAAATATTTTTAATATAAGTTAACTTTTTAAAAAATGTTGCTGTCTTTATTCACTTTTCACACTGTGGTGGGAAAGGGTTGAAGTAGGAGATACGGATTTTCCCCGTACCTATATCCTAACCTGCTTTCCTGTAAAAACAGTTTAGTGACTTTTTGATTCACAAAATAGGTTCCCCTTCTGTTTTGAGGACAGTGAACACATAGGTTTGCATTACCATTAAATTCCTCATTCTCAAGACCCAGTGTTGAGAAAGTATCTCCCAACTGTAGTTTGAATGATTTGCTTAGTGACAGGCTGTCTTATGTTGAATATTAGTATGACCAAATATAAAGAAGACCTTGCATTTTTTTTTTCCAGTCTATAGTCGGTGGTTTGCACCTGGTAGAAAATTGGTTAATGACACACACACACACACACACACACACACACACACACACACACCACACACTTTCACAAATCTGGTTTTATAGGCACAATTCAATCTAACTGTTGGAGACAGAGCAGTAGCCCCCATGAAATAGTAGGCAAATTTGTACATCTGTACATTTGTATAAAGCTTAGTATACAAAGCTTATATAATGCTTACTCAAAACCATGTTTTGAGGCCCCACTATGGGCCTACCAGATGATGCATATTTGGCTAGTAGGTGCTGTTGGGTGAGGTCAGGAATGAAACCCACTTGTGTAGTGTTTTTCATTAAATCAAAAAGAGGCTGATTGATTTTTCTCTAAAACCAAAGAAATTTGGGTAGAAGATCATATTCTTCCATTTTTATGCATTTAGCTATTTAACCTTGAAAGCTTTTCTTGCTCTATTATTTGAAAACCGTTGTTAGGTGCTTAGAAAAATTTTTCCAGTCTGTTACCTCATAGTGTAACAGTTTCGATGTTAATAGCTTAAGTGTCTCAATAGTGTTTTTTGAGACAGTGCTAAGTTTTGAACTTCTGTATATTCTTTCTTTTTTTAAGATTTTATTTATTTATTTGACAGACACAGTGAGAGAGGGAGCACAAGCAGGGGGAGTGGGAGAGGGAGAAGCAGGCTTCCCACGGAGCAGGGAGCCCGATGCGGGGCTCCATCCCAGGACCCTGGAATCATGACCTGAGCCGAAGGCAGACGCTTAACGACTGAGCCACCCAGATGCCCTGAACTTCTGTATATTCTTAAACTTACCATTTGTTGTATTAACAATTGATCGGCAGTAACTTTTACATCTTTTTTAAAAAAGAATACTTTGGGCACCTGGGTGGCTTAGTCGGTTAAGCGTCTGCCTTCAGCTCAGGTCATGATCCCAGGGTCCTGGGATTGAGCCTTGTGTTGGGCTCCCTGCTCAATGGGGAGTCTGCTTCTCCCTCTCCCTCTGTTCCTACCCCCTGCTTGTGGTCTCTCTCTCTGTCTCTCTCTAAAAAAGAAAAAGAAAAGTATACTTTGGGGTGCCTGGGTGGCTCAGTCAGTTGAGTGACCAAGACTCTTGATTTTGGCTTGGGTCATGATCTCAAGGTCATGAGATCAAACTCCCCCAGTGTCAGGCTCTGCACTGGGCTAAGAGCCTGCTTACTATTTTCTCTCCCTCTCCCTTTGCCCCTCTCCCCCTAACTCTCTCTCCCTGAGGGGGGAAAAATGTTTTGGTGCATCAGCTCCAAGGTCCAGCCGTGCAGTCTATACACTATAACAACTCCAGGGGTCACCATCATATATTGTGCTTAGTTAGTCATGCAGGCAGAGGACCTAGCATATGTAGCTGTTTCCTTTTTGATCAGTTGTCATACTGCTATTTAAAATCAAGAAACTTGGGGCGCCTGACTGGCTGTCAGTAGAGCATGTGACTCTTGATCGCAGGTTTGTGAGTTCAAGCCCCACATTGGGGGTGGGGTTTACTTAAGAAAAATAAAAAAATAAAGTATTTTAAATAAAATCAAGCTATTTTATAGAAATTTTATTGCTTTTATTTTTTTTAAGATTTTATTTATTTTTTGATAGAGGGAGACACAGCGAGAGAGGGAACACAAGCAGGGGGAGTGGGAGAGGGAGAAGAAGGCTTCCCACCAAGCAAGGAGCCCAATGCAGGGCTCGATCCCAGGACCCTGGGATCATGACCTGAGCCAAAGGCAGACGCTTAACCACTGAGCCACTCAGACGCCCCAGAAATTTTATTGCTTTTAAGATACCCTCTTAGTCACCCTTCCTGTCATTTTACAAATTTAACCTCAAAAAAAAAAAGCACTGCTTACAGGTGAGGTATATGTATATGTTTTGGTCACCCTTCCATATTCATTTTTACCTGTTTTTTTAATTAGGTGCTTTCAGCATAAAATAATTAGAATATTAAAACTTGGGGTTAAAGTTGATAAAGTTACTGTGGTAGGGTAAATACGCTATTTCACATGCTGTATGACTTAAAGTCTTTGGGCAGAGAAGTGGCACATAGCGAGGCAAGGTCAGTCATTGGGAACTGCAGTTCTTTGTACTCCTTTACTCCCACCAGGGGGTGGAATACAAAAGAGGCATTTTTAGGCTTTGGGGTTTTATCTCTGATAAAGGAAGTGGTGTGGCAGATTGCGGTGTATTTTTATGTGTTTTCCTTCATTTTAGAGAACAGCCTAATATTTCTATTTGCCTTTTAACGGAAAATGGACCTTGTAACATTGTTGTCACTGGATTATCTAAGGCGGTTTGCTTTCAATTAAAGGGCATATAAACCTACATCATAAAGCAAGCAAGAATCTCCAGGTGCAACATCTAAGAGCTAAAGGCTCTAAGCAGACAAGCAAAAGGTGATTAAGACTGACAACAAATGTGGAGAGACTTTATTGAAGATTGTAGTTCAAATATTTATTTTTCAAGGTTGAAAAAGTAGGAACATGTGGCTGTAATACAAAGCAGGGCCAATATTCTTGCTTAAAGCTGTCATGTGTTCACAGATAAGTCATAATTTCCTTAGTCTGTTTTCAGATCTGTGCCTTAACATTAGTGTGAGGGAAGAATGGGGAAATACAATTTTAGTAACCTTTTAGGTTTGGGTATTATGCCTGCAAAAGTATCATTGCCCCTCAGTACAAATTAACAGTAATTATACAGAGCATTTTGGAATAAGAAGTGTTCAAGTAAAGGCAGACTTCCAAGGAACATTCTTGACATTGTTTCTTTTTTTGTCCACCTCACAGTTTCACAGTTGGGTCTATATCTTTGTCTTTCCGAGCTGTGGTACTTAACGTAGGTGGTAGAGCTGAGCTGGAAAAGAGGTTTTTTTTTTTAGGGCTGTATTCCATTTACCACCAAAAAGCCCCCTCACTTTCTGCAGGTATTCTTCAGTTGTGCATTTATTATTTTGGGGGCCAGTGGACAGCCATGTAAGGACATGCTGGCCTGCCTTCATTACCATGGCCCACCCCCATTCACATAGCCTTCTCTAATAGTTATGCTATACATTGTAAGTACTACTTGATTGAGGTGTCTGCAATAAATGTGAAAAGAGTTTTTCATTTTTTTTTCTCTGACATCTTTGAGGTAAATAATAGGAAGCTGTGTCTGTCCTTCATGATAGTAAAATGGATGTAGAATTTGTCTCCTCTCTTCATTTGATCTTCACAAGAGGGACCACACAAGTTTTCAGAGACCCCACAGAACAGAATCACATTTTTTTTTCGTTTCAGAATCAATTTGAGGGGCCCCTGGGTGGCTCAGTTGGTTAAGTGTCTGCCTTCTGCTCAGGCCATGATCTCAGTGTCCTGGGATCGAGCCTCACATCGGGCTCTTTGCTCAGCGGGGAGTTTGCTTCTCCCTCTCACTCTACCTCTGTGTTCTCCTCCTGCTCCCCCCCCAAAATAAATAAAATCTTAAAATCAATTTGAGCTTTGTGTTAGATATACAAAGATGAAAAAAGGCCACTGAACCTAACAGAAGAGTATGCCAAGGGGGCTTTTTTTTTTTTTTTTTTAAGATTTTAACATGAGAGCATGGTGGAGGAGGCGGAGCAGAGGGAGAAGCAGGCTCCCCCTGAGCAGGGAGCCCGACATGGGACTCAGTCCCAGGACCCTGAGATCATGACCTGAGACCGACTGAGCCACCCAGGTGCCCCCCCGCCCAAGGAAGTATTTCAAAAGGGCACCAAGTTTGGGCTGGGAAAGTTTGGGAAAGTCTTCCTGGATTCACGAAGTGAATTATCGTCAAAGTCATAAAATAGGAAAAGTTAAGGCCAATATTTTTTGAAAATTACATGCTACTTATACCTGAGTATTCTAGAAGGGTTTGCACGTTTAGAAACGTGCATTTTTTAAAGACTTTATTTATTTGAAGAGTACTAGCAGGGGGAGCAGCAGAGGGAGAGGGAGAAGCCGACTCCTTGCTGAGCAAGGAGCCCGATGTGGGGCTCCATCCCAGGACCCTGGGATCATGACCTGAGCCAAAGGCAGATGCTTAACTGAGCCACCCAGGTGCCCAAAAACCTGTGCATTTTTTTAAAACTTCCTAAAAAGCTGCTTTGACTTTGTACTAATTTATTCACAACTGGCTTTTAGACATGACAACAGGTAGGACGTGTAAAACTGCATACCAGCCGCATCTGTCCATCTTGGGGCATGTTGTGCTTCCAAATCTACATGAACATGCTGAATAGAAGTCAGTTTTATCAGGCCCAATCTAAATAGGCTTGATGCGGAGAGTCTGATTGGAATTAGAACTGCTGCAACTGGTTTCCTTTTTTCTTTTTTTTTCCCCTAACTCCTT
The DNA here is from genome assembly GCF_003265705.2 of Callorhinus ursinus. NCBI lineage: Eukaryota > Metazoa > Chordata > Mammalia > Carnivora > Otariidae > Callorhinus > Callorhinus ursinus. The sequence continues at coordinate 33,610,699 of NW_027397076.1, forward strand.
CAGTAATGCATGAATGAAATGCCACTCTGAACATTTACTATTATCTGTAGATGCTGCAGAGCCCTGTTTCAATCCCAGTCAAGGCTACAAAGTTCTGTTCCATGATTCTCTTTAAGACTTACGGCTAATAACTACCTGGAGATAGCCAAGCTTTCAATATTTTAAACTGATTTTTCCAAATGACACATTTTAGCCCGACAAATGTTTCCGTCAGTGTGGAACTCAGTAATGCCAGGAACGAAATAGTTCAGCTGGGGAGCAAAAAATTTTACATGAGCTTAGAAGGAATATGTGCTTCCAGGTTTTCATCAAAGAAAGCAGAAGATCCGCAATATCTGAGGCAAATTTGATCTTAAGTGATGTGACTTTGCTGTGAGTGCTGGTGGGCCGGAATTTTTTCCTCAGTTTAAAAGTACAACTTACTGCATAGAAGACAGCAAATAGAATATTAAGAATGTGTGAGTCAGTTGTATCACAAACACCATAGAATAAGAAATATTTTATGGAAGATGTTAATAAATTTGGGGGGCCACCCAAAATAGAAATGAATGGGACTCTTCAAAGGGCCATCTTCTATGAATTAAGTAAAAGCCTAAATCGAACAAGAAAATTGCACATCTGTTCTAAAAGAAAATACTGCACTTGCCTGTAACTTGCTAATTTAAAAACTTCAAGATTATCAACTTTAGCCAAAATCAAAGGTGGGTTTACAATATTGTTTAGTCAGTCAAGCAAATTAAATCTTGCAAATGTTCCTACCTAGTGATGTAAGTATTACGAAAGAGAATGATAGCCAGTAGCCTAAGGGAGCTGAACCAATTAGGAAGAGTGATAGAGGACTGGTGAGCTGTCTGCGTTAATGGAGGTAATCAGGACATCTGTTGCCAAGGCCAAAACAAACACTCAACTTAGCACATCATACACTCAAAATTATGAGACTGCCTGTGGATAGATTTGGCATTTCATGCTGGTCGAAATGGAGCTACAAAGAAATAGTTTCAGGAGTATGAACCAATGTGAGTAATGAAAAAAGCATGTATCTAAAAGATCTGGATGTGATTTAGCTCCACCATTAACTAGCTGTGTAATCATGACAGCTTATTTCATTGCTTCTTGTCTGTTTCCACATATACAAAATATGAAAATATGTGCATTTACCTCAGGAGTGTTGAGAGATCATATAGTAGAGCTTATCTTTTAAAAATAAGTAGTATTTTGAGTTTGGGATCATTATCCAAAATTTTGAAGGCAAAGAGATACTACAAAATAAATTTGCTTTTGGGGGGGAATAATTTCATTACTGTCCGTTGGAGCAATGACCATACAAATATTCAAGCATGAGTTAGCTGCTATCTCTAAGAAACACAATAGAAAGCACTACCATTTAAATTTAGTGGTGTTACTGCCCGAAATAACAGGTAAAACTATCCATTAGCAGATAGTCTTCAGGTTAAGTCAGAAGAGATCAATATAAAGATCCTGTCTGTTATCCGTTCTGAGGTTTCTCAGCATGCTAGGTTGGCTTTTTTTGGTGACGTAATGGAAGATACAGACTACTTCATTCAGGATCCTGTTTTCACTTCTTGATGGGCGTAGAAAGAGTATTCTTTGCTAATTTAAGTATAGAGAGTTAGCCGATAATCCTAGCCACCTTCCACTTTTTATTGGAGTTACCTATGAAGGGCATGGCACTAGTGACCAATTTCAGCTTACTTGCAGGCCAGGAGTGATAAAATGATCTAATCAGGCAAGAGTCTGCATGATCCCCAAGTTGGAAGACAGCCCTCCAGGAACATACTTTAAAGAGAAGGGAATTGTTTTTTTTCTTTAACCATAATTTTACTCTCTACTGAACCCAATCCTGGTGGAAGCTCTGGTCCCAGTGGTAGAAAGAGAAAAAAATCAGAGACTGTATAACAGAGGGTAATTGGTAGCATTCACTTCTGGCTATTGGTTAATGTGGTACTAAGTAAAAGCAGTGTGATGTAGTAAGGGGGGAATAAAAAGTATGAGTCAAAGTAGCCAAGAATAAAATCCAGGGCTTTCACTATGTTGCAAATGAGTCTTTTATGTCAGGACTGACAAAAATGAAAATAGCAGTGGCTTAAACAAGGTAGAAGTTTCTTAAGTAAAAATCCAAGTAAGGAGACAGGCTGACTGGTATGGCACTCCATGGCTATAGAGTCTTAGGCACCTTCCGTCTTGTTGCTCTGTCCTGTGTGACTTCCGTTCTCAAGAGGGCTGCCGCATATAATTCTGCTGTTCATTTCCTGCACGTGGCCAAAAGGCTGAAATATTAAGCGTTGGAGTTAAGCCCATGATCAGCTTACCAAGCATCCTAGGGCACTGGCAGAGTGAGCCTGGAGGAAGGAGGACCTTCTTCTAATTCACACAAAGGGACCAGCTGGACCCCAAGTTCTATGTCAAGGTGGTCCTTTTTCTAAACTCTGCAGCAGCACTCTGGGTGGTGGTCTTCATTCAAGATGGCTTTTCCAGTCCCAGCCCTTTTGTTCACATTACATTTAGCAGGGAAGAAGAATAAGGAAAACAAACTTCCTCTCTTAAGAGTACTTCCCAGAAGCTGAACGTAACCACATCTGCTTCTGTCTCATTGTTTAGAACATAGACTCTTGGCCACTTCAAGGGAGGCTGGGATACATATTTGGGGACAGCTGAGCATCTCTGCCACACCACCATGAAAGAGTAAACAGACTATAGGATGAGGTTAGTGACTTTCTAATGGCAAAAACTGTCTAGTGGCAAACCACTAAAATCCCTTCCAGTTCTATAGTCCTACTCTATAAATCTCTATAGTTTGGTATAGAAAAGCAGAAAATGCATTTCCCCGAGTTGGCTGGTCAATGTAGGTTCAGGGATGGGCATTCAATAAGCACTAACACTTAACTGAGGCCTTACTCTGTTAAGTGCTTGAGGTTTATGAACTTATTTAAATTCTCACAACAACCCTATGAAATATTGTTATAATCCCCATTTTGCAGATGACAGAGTCAAGAGAAGCTAAGTAACTAAGTCACCAACACAGTAAATGACAAACCCAGGAAGTTAGCTCCTGAGTGCATGCCCTTAACTGGCAACTGAAAGTGTAATGTGAATTTAGTTGGTCCACTGAGAAGCAGTCTTGGAGCCTTTGAGGGAATTATTGAGAAGATCTTTCTTTTTTTACCAAGCTAGTAGAATGTAAGCCTGGAGCTATGATAGCTACCTCACCACAGCACTTGGAAGCCCCACTGGGAGTGAGGCCTAAGAGGAAGTCAGAGCTGAGGGTGGAAAGAGCTATTCGTGGTGGCTACAGGATTCACTGTGCCTGAAACCAGATACCCCTGGATTTTTCAGGTATTTTAAAATTTTCATTCTCATCAACCACCAAACTTCCTTCCCCCCAATTCCCCACACCTTTTTAAAATGAGCTTCTGAGATTCAGTAGAAGTTCTTGTCCTCTGACAACACAGTAGGTTAACCGAATTCAGCTGAGCACCTGTGGACCTGTGCCTGAAGAACATAAGTAGCATCACTAAGACACTGAACACAGAAAATAGAATAAGTTCACAGCCACATGAATAAAGCAACTTAAGTAGTAACTTTATGTTGAAGTTGAGGGGTCTGGAAGAATGGATAGCCAGAGAGTTGCATAGAGATGTAGGGACTAAGGCTGAGAAGAGAGACTCTTCAGAGAGAAAAGTACGGCTTAGTGCTTAAAATCTCGGTACTCTGAATTCAACACCGGGCTATGTGACCTTGGGAAAGTTCACTTAACTCCTCTAGGCCGACATTTCTTCATTTGTGAGATGAGATTAATACTAGTATTGATCTTACTTGGCTCATAAGGATAATAAGATCATACATAATAAGATCATACAGGTTAAGAGCTTAGAACAGTGCCTAGAACACGAAATACTCAATAGTATTTGCTAGCCAGGGCAGATATGAGGTTACAGAGGCAGTTTGAGGAAGAAGTTTCAGCAATGCGGGGTAGGGCAGCGGTTCAGCATAATGAGAAGGATTGTGTGTATGTGTGGGGGGGTGGTCCTAATTACTTGATAAAACTTCCCGAGAGTAAGGAAGACCTGAAGAACAAAATTGGGACAAAGAAAGGGGAATAACCAAGTAAATTACTATTATCTATATTATTATTGTCAAGTTAGTTTGGACCTATATTTATTTGGCAAAATGAAGTTCTAATGAAGGCTTGGAAACAAAATGGTGCTGATGGATGGGGATGCCACTTGCAAAGGGATGAAAAAAAAAGCATGGCTTTTTTCAGTTGAGGATTCCCTAGCATGGGGAATGTACTAAAGAGATTACAATAATCCTTAGTGTGCTTCTAGATCTTCAGCATCAGGAACATCTGGGAACTTGTTAGAAATGCAGGATCTCAGGCCCCACCCCAGAGATACTGAACTAGAATCTGTATTTTAATAAGATCCCAGGGTGATTTTATGTACATTAACATTTGAGAAGCACTGCTCTAGGGTAGAGAGAAATTCATGGGTTTTTATTTTTTGAAATACAAAAGAAGAAGAAATGTAGTCCAAAATCACTGGAGAATCTATTTAAATATCTGGAATATAGTGGCCACGAGTTGCATAGTTTCCTTCAGGCTCTGTCTTATTATGAGGTGTGTACCTACCAGGTTTCAGAAAACAGTACTAACCACGGATGCGGATCGTCATCATTACTCTTTTCTAAAACGTGCTAAGGAATAATTCTGGCTCCTCAAATTTTAAATCTTTAAGTGCTCTGGAAGTTTAAGTGAATGTTAGATAATTCCTAGTTTATTCACAGGAACATTGTACTCGTGATGTGTTGCTGTGGAACAAACTACCCCCAAACTAAGCAGTTTGTAACAACAAACTTTTGTATCATGGTGTCTCTGGGTCAGGAATCCATCAGGGCTTAGCTGGGTGGTTAGGTGGTTTGGCTCAGGGTCTCGTAAGAAGTTGAATCGAGCTGTTGGCTAGGGCTTCAGTCAGTCATCTGAGGCCTAACTAGAGCTGAAGGATCTACTTCCAAGCTTGTTCACATAGTTGTTTGTGAGCCTAGGTTTCTCACCACTTGAAAGTCTCCACAGACTGCATGAGTGGCTTCATGGCATGGCAGCTGGCTTCCCCAGCGTGAGTGAGCCAGGGGAGAGAGAGAGACGCACAGAGACAGAGACACAGAGAGACGGCACCAAAACATGGAAGTTGCAGTCTTTTATAACCTAACATAGGAGATGACATGCCATCACTTCTGCCATATGCTATTGGTCCCACAGACCAACCTTGGTACAGTACGGGAGGGGATTACCCAAGGGTGTGAATATCAGTAGGTGAAGATCATTGAGGGGCCATCTTGGAGCCTGGCTACTACAGTGGTGGAGGAAGTTCTTCCCGATGAGCAGTGAAACCCATCACTAGCTCCAGGTATGGCTTGTACATCCTCTTCAGTCTTCATGGAGAGGAGGCAGCCCAGATGATAGATGACTTACAGCTCTCACACCCATGTTTGAACTACTTCAAGAGCTACTGATCCAAGCACAAATGGATTTTAGTCCCAAATGGATGGGGAAAATGGGAATATGGAAGCAAAGAACACCTATTCAGTCGAGACAGCCTTCACATTCCAAAAAATCTGGACGCAGAGTGGTCCCAGCAGTTCTTTAATTCATAATTGTATCAAAAACTGGGGAGGGATGTTTTATCTGAAAATAGTCAAACTGATTGCTCCAAAGAGGCCATACTCGTCATGCATAATGATCTTCCCACATCGAAGGTTGGCCTTTTTGATCTAGAGCCAAAGAAGCAGTGAACGATGAGTATAACCAAATGGAGAAACTTCTACAACTCCTCTTATCAGCCGGCCAGCAGATAAGAAAAAAAATTCTATCACTTTGGTATCATTTCCCTTAAAATGAGACTGCATCCTTTTGCTTCAGGTAATGCCACCTGTGTGTTAATCAGATCTGTGCATCTTTCTGCAATCTACATTGGACCAAGCTTATGATTAACCCAACTTACTTTACATCCCATCGTCCACAAACTATTAAAATTGAAAAAAAATTGTATAGAGGAGCTATTGTCCATCTCCAGTAAATTTTGGCGAGGATACATGCCTCTAGCCACACGAGACAAATATTTAAACTTTATTTCTCATTACAAAGGTATTCAGAAGAAAAATGGGATATTCCAGAGATTGTAGCAGGCAAAATCAGCTACACAATCTTTTTCTAATTATTATAACAAAGCAACACATCAAGAATTCTCATTTTTCCATTGGAAAATAAAAGTTATGTTAATCAGAAACAATGACATTTGGTCTACTTTAGATCAAAGTCCCCTCCAAACCCCAGAGGGCCAATTCTGCTCTTGTTAAGACAAAAGCATTGAGTAAAAAAAAAAAAAAAAATGAGAGTATTTTTTTTCTTCTTCTTTGTGGACCATTTCCTTATTGTGACTTCCAATAAACCTCTCAATGGTTAGCAAGTTTTGACCAAAATGTCAAGCAAGATCTTTTTCTACTATGGAGTGGAGATTTAAACTTTGAGGACTTAATCAGGTATCAGATAAACATGAACTGCAAATCCCTCCAATGAAAACAACTTTTCCAATAATTAATATAGCTTTGTGCCCCATTTTACTCTTGATTTTTACAGTTAATTAGAAAATAAACTTTATTGACAGATGCAGTATACTGTGGGTATTTTATTAACCCCATTATATAGTGAGTAGTCTGAAAAGGGAAGTGAAGAAACTTGCCCACTCTTAAGCATTATAGCTGGGATTTGTACCCAGGCCACCTGGCTTCAGAATCTGAATGCTCAATCACTTTGTTATATTCCTCCTCTACGTGACCACTCAGTGCATGTTTACTAAATAATTAAGTTCATGTGTACTATACAAATTCTTTGTAGACAAATGTTAAACAAAGGATGAAGATGTTTATAGAGTTTTATAAATATTTCTCTTAGTGCTTTAGCCAACATTTTCACTCGTTTTTCTTTAATTTGAAATAAATTTTCTCCTGTCTGCCTCTATACTCCCCCTTTCTCTACACTTGGGGTAGCTACGTTTCTTTCCCTTTTGTCTCCTGTTCTCCATTGCCCTAGCAGTGATAGTTCAATTCCCGCTAAAGACCTAGCTCCTGTGGGCAGCAGAGTGTGGTGGTTCTCACACGTGAGCCTGTGCGCCTGCATCAGAATCACCTGGAAAGCCAGTTAAAACACAGATTGATGGACTCCAGAGTTTCTCGTTCCCTAGGTCTGGAGTGAGGCCTGAGAATACTAATTTCTAAGTTCCTAGCGACCACACTTTGAAAATTACTAGTGCAGCTATTCAAAGAAATACCTCTGAGACCCACCTTTACTATTTTTAGGCAAGTGATCAAACCTTTGTTTGGTTAAAACTTTGTGGGGCGCCTGGCTGGCTCAGCCGGTAGAAGCATGTGACTCTGGATCTCAGGGTTGTAGGTTCAAGCCCCACATTGAGTGTTGATTACTTATAAAATTAAAAAAAAACAAAACCAACAATTTTGTACTACAGCTTCCTCACCTATAAAATGGGGATGACAAGGCCCATCTCATAGGCTTATCTCCTAATTAAATGAGGTACGTAAAAGTATGTAACACTTTACCTAACACTAAAGAATAAAGCTTTATTCTTTAGTGTTAGAAATATATCTAACAACTAGCCTCATTAGTAAAACAATGTATTAAAACAATGTTTTATTATCTTCAACACCAAATACCTATCTAAATATATCAATTACTATTTATAAAAAGAGCTTTCAAACACTCCCCAGAATATTCTTTTAAGTATGTCAGTGAAGTAACTTGTTATTTGAACATTGTTTTAATCATTATAAAGCACTGATTACTGTAAGTCTTCTTGATCCTGTTGTGGTATTGATAAGAACCGGTAGGTTTGTATCAAATAAAGGCATATTCACTAAGGACTGGGCAGACACAATTAACAAGGTCATTTTAAGTTAATAAAAATCTCCCAATGTGAAAAAAAAAAAGTACCTAACACTGCCTGGCATAATCAAGCCTCCAAAAACAGTTAACTATTATTACAAGCTGGCTTTTCCAGACATACTTACCCTTAAAATACATTTAATACTCAAATAATAGCTATTAGAAATTTAAAAAAAAAGGTATTTCTTGATAATTACTTCTCAGTAGGGAAGTTTCTTCTTCTGTCATGATCCTGGCCTCCCAGCCTACTTTTCTCAGGGGGCTAGGAGAGAGAAATCTTACTGGAAAGTCCAGGAGAGGCATCGGGCCGGCTTGTGTAATCTTCTTCCTCTCTTCTTTAAAATTCGGAACTAGCCTGTCCACAGGAACCATCAGTTCTGCTGCTCCGTGAAGTAACAACAGAAAACCTGATCTCCCTGTGGGGAGGCGGTGGTCGCGCAGCGCTGCCCGTGTCTGGGAAAAGAATACGGCTAATTCTAGAAAGCTCACTTGCTGAGATTTTTAAGACACATTCTGCAATGTTAAGTTTATTATTTAAAAAAAAAGTGACAGATTGATCCATATCTGCTTTATTTTTTTCTTATTTCTCACTTCCTTAGAACTCAGGCGAGAGAAAGGATGCCACTCCTTGGAGCTCTTCGAATGCAGTATGAGGGCTGAGGCTTTAGCTACGTAGTGTTTTGACCTTGGCAGATTACTGAGGTTCATCGAGTCTGCGTCCACAGACGAGTACATGTTTTTTACGCAGGCTCCACGGATGTTAAGCAAGTGTGGGGCATTTGAAGGCTGAGAAAAGACGGGGCTTTTCGGAGATCATGGCGTCGCAGAGCCTTGTGGAGATCTCGTATCCGGTTCCCAGCGGCCCAGGCAGTATTTCCAGAAGCTGTGCTTCGCGAAGGTGGAACAAAACTGCCCAGATACGCAGCTGATACCCTCTCCTGAGGGGACAGCCACACACAGGCTTGTGGATCACAGCCCTACTGGTGAAGCTGAAAGTACTGAGTTAAAAGAAGAGAAATGGTGAAGGCTGGGGCTGGGGCTGGGGTTTAGTTGGGGAGAGCTTGTTTGTGAGGGACAGTATCAATAAAAAAACCCCTTCAAACTAGCTCAATGAAAAAGAAGGTTAATTGAGAGGATACTACAACTTCATGGACATCTAATAACAGGACAAAAAGCACAGCCAGGCCACCCAGGGAATGGAACTTTCTAGAAAGTCAATCTTTCATGGGGCTGCGGGCCACTCTAGTCCTTTCTGCTTTCCAAAATTTTAACCTTATACATTGTTTTGGCTTCTTGGGGTGTCAATGCTAGCCAAAATTCTGTTTTTTGTTTTTTGTTTTTTAAGATTTTATTTATTTGACAGAGAGAGAGCCCAAGTAGGGAGAGCAACATGCAGGAGAAGCAGACTCCCCACTGAGCAGGGAGTCCTGTGCGGTGCTCCATCCCAGGACCCTGGGATCATGACCTGAGCCGAAGGCAGATGCTTAACTGACTGAGCCACGCAGGTGCCCCCAAAATTCTGTTTGCTCTTTCAGTTCAAGCACCCATCCCATCATCATCTGACTTAGTTAGACTGTCTTAATGTCCTAATTCCAAATCCTTTGGAAAGAGCATCTGATTGATCTGTCTTTGAGTGAAGGAGAATGTGATAGGGGTGGTGGCTGGGAAGCAATTACAAACACGATGTAGGCATGAGCTGGACAAGTACCTCCAATCTGTCTCCCTTACTAAGGAAAATCAAAATTAGTCACATCTACAGAACAGGCCAATCAAGAGCCCCCAGACTCTTCTAAAAGATCCATGCCCATGACTGCCTGAGAGGGAGGTAACTCTGGCTGGTTCCTTAAGCACTGATGGTCAGGGTTTTGAACATGTGACCCTGACTTCTCCTTATCCCTACCACGATTAATTGGATCAGAAAGGGTTATACGACCCAGAGGCAGCCTGTCCATCATCTGGGTAGTGATCTCTGAGATTGACTAGCCTCCAAAGCTCTGCTGCACAGGGACAATAGTGATCAATCAACTTCCTTCCCTTCTAGAATTGGAGTGGAAAACACAGAATGAGCCAAGGCAAGGATAGCAAGTGAGAGTCGCTCTCAAAGTGAGTTCTAAAGTGAGACCTGGGGGGGATGGTGGGGTCCTCTTGGGAGATACTAGGCTAAAGTCATGAATGATCCCAAGTTATAAATAACCAAAACTGCGAGTTAAAGAGAAGTTACAGAATAGAGATGGTCAATTGGTAGCCATAGAAGTAGTTGAAGCACAAAGACTGGGTCACTTTAAAGGTGAGAGATCCATAAATTTAAGGAGTAACAAGAATTTCCATTCCTAGAGCTGGGTTGAAGACTTCTAGTTCTCCAACACCACACTAGGGTTCTTAGGCTGAGTTTTATTGAGATTCCTGTTTTTTGTTTTTTCTTTTTTTTTTTTTTAAGATTTTATTTATTTGAGAGGGAGGGAAAGAGAGTTGGGGAGCCGGGGAGGGGGGGGGGGGGCACAGAGGAGCGGGGAGAGAGAAAATCTGAAGCAGACTCCCTGCTGAGCGTGGAGCCCAATGCAAGCCTCAGATTCCACAATCCTGAGATTATGACCCAAGCTGAAATCGAGAGTCAGACACTCAACTGACTGAGCCACCCATGTGCCCTGAGACTCCTATTTTTCTTACTGTCATGGGTGTCCTCCCAACGACTCTCTACTCTCCCTCATTACTTATGATCAAAAGAGCCTAATTAACCACAATCACTATGTCACCTCAGTACTTTAATATACAGCTTAGGGTTAAAAATACAGGGAAGGAAGAAGAAAGACAAAAAGAGGAGTATAAGGATTTGAAACAACTAAAGAGAGAATTTGGTATGTGATGGATCAACTTGGCTACCCATGATGTTTGTGCTGGTACATTCTGGGACTTTGTGCTATGACTCTCAGCTTACTTGGCTTTTAACCTACCCTTCTCACTACCTGTGGAGAGCCAGCAGCAGGAAGACCAGGCTTCAAACCTACTATAACCTTAGAGAGTTTATGTTGTTTCATCAGTAGTTTGAGGAAGAATGAGAGACAGTGAAGAGCTGGAGAAATTAAGAGACTTGCCCAGGATTCCACAGCAGGTTTCTAAGAAGGAGGTTTAAATCCCAAGTCTTTACTCTTCATCATCACTAAATGAACGGTCTGAATATCCAGCACTCATGACATATGGCTGTGTACTCTAGCTTTCAGGTTGTTGATTTAAGATCTCATGGCCTTCCCCAGCAAATTCCTAAATCTCTAAAACTTCCTCTATAGTCCTGACACCAAGTCCCATGTGTGGGTTTCCTTCCCACAACCACAATTCAACCTTCCCCCCACCCACTGCCCCCTTGGTTCAGATGCCAGTTACAAATCCCAGGTTGTTATCTGTGCTTCTGACAAACTGTCTACAGATGGGATGTTTCAAAGACCTGCGATGGGATGAAGACGCGTTCCTAGAGTTCAATTAATTGGCGAGAGCAGGGCATGGAACATAGAGAAACATTTTACCTACTAGATTGCCAATTTATTATAAAAGGATATAACATGGTAACAGCCAGATAGAAGAGACGCATACAGCAAAGTATGGGGAAAGGTGCTTCTTCCATGCCTTCTCCAAGGGAGCCACTCTCCCCAAATCTCCACGTGTTCACCAACCTGGAAGCTCTCTGAACCCCATCCTTTTGGATTTTTATGGAGGCTTCATTACATAGGCATGATTGATTAAATCATTGGCCATTGGTGATTGAACTCAATCTCCAGTCCCCTCCCCACCCAGGAGATCAAGGGCAGGGTCAGGGCAGGGGGGGTTGGGGGGCAGAAAGTTCCAACCCTCTAATCACAGGATTGGCTCCCCTGGCAACCAACTTCCATCCTTAGGTGACCTAGGGATCTTCCCAAAGTCATTCATTAACATAACAAAATACACCTTCGTGGTTTTCATCACTTAGAAAATTCCAAGGGTTTTAGGAACTCTGTGCCAGGAATGGGGAACAAGACTAAATACATATTTCTTATTATAAATCACAATACCACACTTCCCAAGAATTCATCTAAAACACTGAGAATTAAGAAGTTAACCATTATTTGATCTAGCTTCTCATTCAATATAATAGACTTTCTTTGGGATCCAAGACATGTAATGAAGTGAATCTTGCTTAGGTTAAGCCCAACTCTGTCTCCCTGAATTATCCACCAGTTGGTTTTTGTTCTCTAAAAGAGTAATTTGGCTCATCCTGTGATTGCCTTTCAAGTGCTATTAAGTAAAACCCAAGTTTTAATAATAGCTTCTCATTTTTGGTCTTAGGGAGTCACTTCTCACTCTGATTCTCAGTTTCTTTATCTACAAAGTGGCAAGTCCTGCTTTGCTTATGTCATAGGGCTATTAGGAAAGGGGAAAAAGACAGCAATCATTTATTAAACATCTGCTCCATTCCAACTTTATACACACTGAGCTAATAATACTCCCAGTCCTATAAGGCTGGTGGTATTTGCCCATTTGAGCGAGGACGAAGTTGAGGCTAAGAAAAATTAAGTATTTTGCCCAATTACTACACAGGTAGTAACAGAACCAGGATTTGAATGCAGGTTTGACTGGTGGCAAATCCCTGGGTTTAATCATTTTACCATTTGGCCTGCTGTGAGCTGGTACTTAAGAAAGCACTTAATAAATTTCAATTATTCAAATATTTCAAGTGTTCTTCTTCAGCTTTCTATTCTCTGAGGGAGACATTCTCAATCTTTTCTTTTTAAAGATTTTATTTTTAAGTGATCTGTATACACAATGTAGGGCTCGAATTTACAACCCCAAGATCAAGAGTTGCATGCATGGTCTACCTACTGAACCGGCCAGGAACCCCTGTTTATAATTTGATGAGCTATCGTTTTCCTATCCCATATCATTAGATTCCCTATCCTCATGGATTAGCATGTGTTTTGTTGTTGTTGTTGTTGTTGTTGTTGTTTGTTTGTTTGAGAACAAGAGGCAGTACTGACTGCCAGGGACCTACCTAATCAGCATGGACGTAAGAAAGCATGTTTTTAACGGTCCATTTAAAATGTAGTAACCAGAATGGGAAGTCATGTCTTACTGTGGCTAGAGTTGGAAAACCCAGGTTGCACAATGCTTCTCCAGCATATCACATTCATTTTCTTCTAGTTTCTTCATCCAGACAAGCTAAAGCTTTGTTATCATCCTACCCAATAGGCTTCAAGGGTCAGACATGCTGGGACTTGGGTTTGAAATGAATGAGTCAGTGTTGAATCTGATTCCAGCATCTTTAGAAATGTTCCTGAGGAGGTCATTGAAGTGGGGGTACAGTTACAGAGCCTGTGACCACTTCACTTGCAAGGAAAACTACCCAAACCTAACTGTATTTTAGGGCCTCTGAGGCCTAAGAAAGAAGATAGTCTGTGTTTAGTGGCATGGAGGGGGATAGTCTCTTTTATCTACACAGTTGAATTGTAAAATAAAATTTCCAAATGCTGAAGAGCATGAATGGAGCTAGTGTGATCGCAGTGAGCCCCATCTATTTATCCGGGACTTAGTCTCATGTTGGCTAATGGGCCTCTGAGCTAATGTAGTGATAAGATTAAGAAAAAGAGCAAAACACTGTTATTTTTTCAGGTGTTGACGCTTTTCAGCTTCTAAATAAGCAGGATGTTGCTAATTTTATTACCTTTTTCTACCTTGTTTTTCCACTTTTGGCCAAAACGAAATGAAAAGATGTTTCCTATTTTGTACAAGAATGATTTTCTCTAGTAACAGTTGTAAGAACAAATTACGTGCAATAACAGCCACCTAATATATTTCTATATTAAAATGTCATCTAAAATGATTGGTTGTGGGTGACATAGGAATGGGGAGACTAAAAACGATGAGTTTTACTGATGTAAGTGGTTGAATGCTAAAGCAAAGGTAGCTCCTCTTTAGTTTAAAAGTTGCCTTTCCAGAGAGACCTTTCTTAAGCTCTGCCTCTGAAGTAACATGCTGGTCACTCTTGCCACGCTCTTCAAGCTTCCTTTCCTTCATTCATGTTTCTATCACGTATTTCCTAGTTTGTATTTGCTTGTTGTCTATCTCTCCTCCTCTGAAGTACAAATTCCAGACTGTGTTCTGCATAGAAACTCCCAAATATAGAACACTGCCTATATTAGGCACACAAGTGTTTTTGAATGAATAAATCCATTTTGAAAACGTCAAGTTAACCACTTACTCCAGGCTAGCCACCGCTTTACCATCTTTTGGTTTTTGTTTTTGCTGTTGTTCTGTCTGTTGAGTTTATTATATCTTTTCTTCTTCTCCCTGTAGGTCTATTTATTTGTGGATGTAATTCCAGCCGATCCGATTTACTGTAATACAGTGGAGAGCATTTATCAGACACTTAATAGAGCAGTGTTTGGTGGGAGGTGTATTATAACCAGGTTTTGCTAATACAGTAATAGAGTTTGTGGATTTTTAAAAATGCGTTAGAGTGGATTTTTTTCCCCTTTTAAAAAAGTTACATCACTGATTTGTGTTTTCTTGAGTGGGCCAGAAAGAGGTGGGCTGCCAGGACTTGTTCCTAACTTTAGGTCCCCAAAAACAAGTCTGTTGAGGAGGACTGAGATCCATTTTTCTAGAAGCAACTTTTGTATCCGCTGTCTGGGGTCGGCGGAGTGAGATCATGTCGGCGCCTTTGTTTCAGCTGAAGACAAACCAAGTATGGGCCGCACAGTGGACACCATTGGATGCCTGTTAACTCAGTTAGGTTGAAGCATATGGTTCTAGCTGATGGATGGGTGGCGAACTCAGTGCCAGCTACCCTGAGGGTGCTCAGTAAACATGGGTCATCTTAGCAATAATGCTGGGCCTCCAGCCAGACTTGACAGTTTCGTTTTGCGACCTGTATAGGGACAGCAGGAATCACTACTGCAGCTGGGAGAGTTTGGCACAAGATGTTGGGAAAATCATTTCATTTCTTATGTTTTGGGGGTTGGGAGCTGAAGGGAACAGTGCATTTCTTTGTGCCCTGAGAATTGCATGTCCTTAGAAAACGTTTTGGCCTTGACGTGGTCATGAAATATGTTTTTTTTAAGGGAAGAATTTATAGAAAACTCATGTTCATGTTAAATAATTTTAAGATTGATTTGTTATTTATATATTTCTTTCTAGTTGTGGAGGTTTTTTTTTTTTTCTTTTTACATTGCAAAAGAAATGGGTTCTGGCTATGAAATCCAAACCCTCACTGGGGACAATAAAGTTTACCAAGTCATTTGCCAGGACAAAATGGTTTATTAGCCCTACCTAACACAATCCAGGAGTTGGTAAAGATATCTTGATTTGTTCTTGTGAAGGGTTTACTTCTTAAGATAAGTCTAAAATACCTAAAATATTAAGGTGCAAATACTTCAATAGCAAATGTACTACTTACACATCAGAAATAAAAAACATTTAGGAGACCATAGATTTGCCTATGGGCTCAATAAAAGAGCTGAAGATCTTTTGTTTTATAGTCACACATTTTATTACAAATTTCTTTTATTTTGTACCCAATAGAAAAGCAAGTTTGGAATCTATTTACAAGTACTATACATTTACACATATTATATACAGTTAATGAATTTAAAGAAAATGGGCAGAGAAACACAATATATACGGAAGAATATGCCACTGTACATGGTTTATTATCATCATGGTCCTTAGTGTTACTGAATCTTTATTGTAGTAATAAATACAGTTCTATATTTACACATCTTATAAAACATCTCATAAATGTATTTTTTTTTCAATTCCAAGTTAAAACATCTGATCAAAATAAACATGCTTATATAAAAATAAATCTACCTAGCAGTCTTTTGGTTTGGATGTATTGAGCTAATGTAGTATAATAGAAGTTACAAATTAATCCTTTGACCTTTAGTATTTAATAATTTTGCTTCTTAAAATACTTAACACATGTATTACATATGGAATAAGCAGAGAAGTCATGTTCCTGACATCAGGTGGGTTGGTCCAGAGACAACACAGCTAAAACCAAGCTAAATAAACAGGATATGTTACAAGTCCCTGTTGAGTCCAAAGTGGTTTCAGACAGTTGCTAGAGCTACTAGAGATACACGTGTGAGAAGTTATTATGCCAGTGGATTTCATTTATGTCAGTCTCCATTTGATTATTTCCTTAAGATGCACATTAGTTTGAATCAACTGATAAAACCACCTGCAAAAAGTGTGCACTCACCTGAAAACAAACAAACAAAAAACATCAAAATCCTCCCAGGTTGCTCACCATCTTTTCTAGGTATATCCATTGCCAGCAATGGACTTTTAGTCTGAGTGCTGGACAGCAAGGAATTAACAAGGAATTAGACAAGGCAAACCTCACTTTTACATGATCGCCTTCATGGCAATTTAAGAATTTAAGTTTATTTTCCTTTCAAAATATTTGTAGACAGTTTTACTTCACTGAGGTGGAACCAGCTCATGCTGATACACAAATTCTGGCATCTCTAAAAATGACATGACTATAACTAAGAAGGCCCCACATTATCCATTCAGGAGGGGACTGGTGACCTGGAAAGATCCTCTGTGAGGAAAGGCAAAGGAGGACTAAAACAACCACATGGTCATTAAAATGCAATCCTACTGGCCACAGCCTTTACTTAGTAATGTAGGCCATTTAAAACCCTATTTTCCAAACACCTCTAACCATCTTTTAAGGGCTTTTCAGGTTTAAAACCTCTTTTGTAAGCAAGTAGTTCTGCCCCTCTCCCCAAATAATTAGATTGGTGAGTTTAAAAAGAATTCAGTTGAAATCATGGAGAATCTTTTTTGAACATTGCAAATCTGCTTTTTAAAATCTGGGCATACCTAAATAGTGTGACTGATCTATCTCTTGTATCTGAATGAATTATACAAGCAGCATTTAGACTTATTTTTCACTTTCCAGTATCAACAGGTTTTCCAGCTTTTTCCACGCTGAGAGATATCAAAAACAAACAAAGTTTCCACTCGGCTATTTTTAGTTACTGCTCTGATGTACCCAATCTCATATTTTTGGTTTTTCAATGTTTGCAAACATTTTCTCCCACAGGTGAATTAGAGACATGGGACAAATGCCACAGATGAAAGGTGACAGCTCTCGGTCACCGGGTAAGCTGGTGGTGACACAGAATTGGAAGGCAGGTCATAGCCGATGCTGGTGCTGGTGAAGGTTACCAAGGCTTGGGTTGAATCACAGGACTGCTTCTCGACATCATCAGAGTTAATAGACATCAGGCTTGGGTTTCTCGATCTCGTCCAGAAGTGGGTTTGCTTTCCCAGGCTCCCCAGATCTTCCTTAAAATGGGGATTGAAGAGGATGTACAGAAGGGGATTGAGGCATGCAGGAAGCGGGACAATCACCAGAAGGATAAACTTAATTACTTCGGGACTGATAAAGGTGAGGTTTAGTAAGGAGGAGAAGGACAAGAAAGCCACGGGGCAGTAAAGGATACAGTTGGTGAAGAGCAACAGAGCGATGTGCTTCACCATAGAACAGTCCCACATATTCTCCAGGTCTCCCTTTTCCAAATTGCAGTAGAGCTTGGTGTAGGCAATGGTCATCACCAGGAAGCAAAGGGAGTTGAGCAAGACGAGTGCGACCATGTAGCCTGTGGTGCTGGGATCGCCAAAGGGCAGGGGCAGGCAGAGCGGGGAGGCGCTGAACTCACTGCCCCCCAGCAGCGGAACTGTGGCGATGGTCAAGGCCAGCACCGCGCAGAGCAGAATGATTGCTTTCAGACTGGAGAAAGGAGTTTTCCTTTCAAATTTTGCAGAACACTTCACAGAGAACCCACGCTCCAGGGCTGCCAGGGTAAGCAGGAAAACAGATGATTCCGAAGCAAAAATGGACAAAAAGCCAACAACCTGACACCCGACCCCCTGCTCCCACCAGGCCCCATGCTGTGCAAAGCTGCCAAAAGTGAACGCATCCACACCAGCCAGCACAGCGCTGGAGACCCCCATGAGCATGTTTACTGCTGCTATTAACCCAATTAACAGTTTTATGGAGGAAATGTACAGAGGGGCTCTGAACACCGTTGAGGTCACCAAGGCATTGCAAGTAAGCGCCAAGACGGCTATGGTCCACACTCCAATTCTGATCAGCCAGCTACCAAACAGGTATTCGCAGAGTTTGAAGGGCCCTAGAAGTCCAAGGAAGAAAGAGACTGGGTATCAAACTACGGTTTATGACTTCTGCCACATTACCTTTTTGTTTCTCTTATTAGGACACCAAGAGAGAGGCCAATAACAGCCAGAGTAACACACAGTTCCCCTGTGGCATGCTCTACTTTCTTTAACTACTGTGAAAACACGAATACCAGGTGCTCATGTTTTGAAGCTAAACACAGAGAAATGGAGATGGGGAATTTCAATCACTTGATTAAGGTCCCCCAAATACAGCCAGATCTCCTGGGCTTTTCATTATACTTTTTTCAGGACGCTTCAAAAATGTTCGGGAAGCAGAGAAAGAGAATCCCAGGGAAATACTCCATAATATTAGAAGGGAAAGTATGGGTAGTATGAGAGTGCATTTCATGAAAATTTCATCTTAGGTTTATAATGACATTTGACGTTTGAAAGCAAGAGAGCTTTCCCCCCCCCCCCCACCTGGCCTATCCTGTTCCTGGGATTGGGACAAACACGTGACGTCAATATACAGTTTTTTATGTCTCTGTGTAAATTATTATTTGCTTTAATCAAATAGCTATTTAGGGAAGATGAAATTTTAAAAAATAAGTGATTACATGAAGCAAGACTGCTGTGTACTAGTTCAGGCTAGATTGCTGATAACACTTAAACAATTGCCTATGAGGGGGGTCTGGGTAGCCCAGTTGGTTAGGTGGACTCTTGGTTTTGGCTCAGGTAATGATCTCAGGGCTCCGAGTTATCAACATTGCTCGGCAGGGAGTCTGCTTGAGATTCTTTCCCCCCCAATCTGTTCCGCAAGGGCCCCCACCGCCCTCCTCGTGCAGCCCATGCACGCTCCCTACCCCGCTCAAGTAAATAATAAATAAATAAATAAATAAGTAAGTAAATAAAATCTTAAAAAAATTGCATATGCTTCTAACTACATGATTGATTCTTCAGTTTTCATTAATCTGAATCAAGTCTTTCGCAGAAACCTTATCTATGAATGGGGACCAACTCTAGGGAATGGACACTTCTATTTTAAAAGTCCCCCTGGGGAGGGATATAAGAGCCTCAAAGGTGGCACAGATTTTGCTTTGAAGTGTCACCAATATGTCATTGATGGCCTCAGAGTCAGTGGTGGGTCTGGTGCTGAGGCAGTGCTGAGAGCTTTCTCACCTGGGGAAGGTGAGCACTGAGCCGAATGAAGGGCTTTCAGGTCTTCCTCAAAGTCCAGCAGGAAATCTTCAAGATCACGCTCATCTGCAGGAATGAGAAGCCCCGGAATGATGGGTTCTGTCTCTTTCCTGGGGCCCACATCCCAGGACCACATCCTCGAGACATGAAAGGTCACAAAGGGAACTGAAGGCCAGACGTCCCACTTTTCCCTGGGCTCCGGCTTTTGGCCTTTGGATGTTCTACTCGAGCTACTATATGACGTAGTATTCCAGATGAACTGGGGGTGAGAGAGGGTAACCCCAGGCTCCGGACCATAACACCTTAGCTCTCTCCTTCTGTCCTTGTTCCCTGCAGCTCACGATGGCCCCAAATTGCACTGACCTAAATTAGAGAAAGGCTGTGGGCCTGTCTCCACTTTTCCAATGCTTAGATAGCTAGAGTGCAAAGGTTCTGGGCTGTGTTCTCTGAGCACAAGAAGGAGAATCAGGTATAGTAAGTTTCTGTCTTTCCTGGGGAATTCTGCTTAACAAAGGACAAATCAAGTTACAGCTTGGTGCTTAGTTTAGCACCTACTTATGAAATAGGAGTTTTGTGATCTAACATATAGAACAACTGCCCTTAGACATAAACTCCTTGAGGAACTTTTTCTTGTCCATTGTGTTCCTCCTGGCTCATAGGAGGCACTCTTAATTTTTTTCTTTTACTGAGTGAATAAATATGATAGAAATTAGCGTGGTTGAAGCAGGAAGAGCAAAAACTAAGGGAAAAACAAGAGCCAGATCCATGCTGTGGCCTCAAACAAAAAAGCCAAGGGCTAAAATATCAGCTCCTTAACCCGATGTGTGTGCATGAAGAGAAGGTAAGGCGGGAACATGCAGACAGACGGAATCACACTTGCTTGGGAATCAACAAATCATCAGGGCCCAAAGGGAGAGAAGCCAGTCTGTTTAGACACTGTGCAAACTCGCAAGGTTGGCAGGAAAGGAAAGTGGGGGCCGCCCGGGCACCTCCTCATTACCACAGGTGTGGTTTCAGGTGCATTGCTGCCTGTTTAAGTAAGGTCTTACTTCAAGGAAAGCCAAGCGCTTTACAGACATTATCTCATTTCGCCTTCCTGACAGATACCTCCATGGGGGGTGGGAGGGGAGAAGGTTTGAGAATTAGTTGGATGAGAAGTGGGATTCTTGAGTCCTTCTGCTGACATATGGAGGTATCTAAATGCCTATACTGTCCGCTCCTCTCAGGCCCTAAGAATAAAAATGGATTTTATCTTCTGGAGGAAACCACTCAGAAACATGTTTTTTTAAAAAAAGGTAGCCGTAAGGATGAGGTCCTTTTTAAAAAGCTTATGGAAATATTAACATCAATATTAAGAATTACCCCTGAGGATAGTCTATGCTAAAGGGGATCGAATTATAAATAAAAGTAGGAAGAAATCACTTACGGAAAAGATGAACTTTTAGAATGAATCCTAAGGGATATTTCTGTTTCTCTGGGAGTCTCTAAGTAGTGGGATTGAATGCCAGCTTGCTGGGGCTGGTTACATAGGGACTTATCTGGAGTTCAGATGACCTGTTTGATGACCTTTCAAGACCCTTCTAGATACAATTTCATCAGGGTGACATAGCAGGTCTTACCTTGAACTTGAAACATTCCAGCATCTTTCTTATAAAGGTCATCTGTGCTGCTGTTGTCCTCTTTATTCCACTGATTAGATATTTTATAGACATTCTCACACACTCCAAATGCACAACACTGGTAAGCATAAGGCATTTCTATAACCCTTTAAATGAACAAAACCAAACAAAACACATGCTTAAAGACACAGGTTATTAAATATAGTGTTCATCTTCTTTCACTCAATAATTCTGTCTTTGGATCTTAGCCTTAATTGAGAAACTAAAATATTAACTGTGTACAAAGATGTTCATTACTGTGCTATTTATAATAACAATGGAGTTATTAAAAATTATTGCCATGAAATGTTGATAACTGTTGAGGTTGAGTGATGCATATATTATATTATTTTCTCTACTTTGGTGCTCGAAAATTTCCATAATAAAGAAGTTAAAAAATGACTGCTAGGGAAATTGTAGCACCATTAAAAAGTGCTTATAGTATGACATAATGTAAAGTAATGAAAACATGATGTAAATTTGTATATGTACAATGGTTCTAATGATTAAAAATACATTGGAAACAAAGTCTGGAAGGAAATAAACTAAAAAGTTGTTTAGGAGGTATTTTTAGATTTTTGCTCTCTTCTACTTTCCAAACTCCCGTTTGGGGTTATGGTTTTAAAAGTATGTAAGATGTACTGTGGTTTAAAAATATGTATATATATGTATATATACACACACACATACCTACATGTATGTAGGTATATATAGTCTTTCAAGGGATTTTTTTTTAACAGTAATAAGCATAACAGGTTTTAAAGAGCATTACTTCCTCAAAGAAATACAAATTTAGCACATTTTATTAGAACATATAACAAGCTAGATTAATTTAAAAACGTAAGCAGGACTACAATAATGTTATGTTATTTAATTACGTGTCCTAGTTTACACCCCATGGATCAGTGGTTTTCAAACTCGTCCCGTGAACGCTAGGATTCTGGGAGTCATCTTTGAGAAAGAAAGGAAATGTGATCAGGAAGACGCAGTCTCCCACTTCAGGGTTTGTCCTAACAACGCCCCAGGGGTGGGGGACTTGAGGGCATGAAATGCAATTCAAAAGAGTCCCATGACCTCATAAATTTCGAAAACTACTATAACACGTCTATTACTTTGCATGACCACAAATGTATCTTATTAGTTTTAATGACAAACTCACTTGAGTTCTGGAAAGTTTTCAGATGATATCAAACTCTGTAAGGCATGATTTCCTGTTAATTTTAAGTGAGTTAAACCATGTAACCCTGTTACAGGAAGAGACGACAGGCGGTTGGAGGATAGGTCCCTGCAAAACATCAAACAACAATTGGCTTTTGGTCTGTGTTAGCAGAAAGCATCGGTGTTAAAAAAAAAAGCGCAACCTAAAGATTATTAAACTGCTTCATAAGAACTTCTAAGCAGGGTCCATACCCTTCATGGTAAAAATAAACATTTTGGGTTTAGCTCCTGATAATTTTTCGATTTAAAATCAGACATGTTTCAATCACATCCAAATTGTAGTTTCTACATTCAGCTTCATTTTGCCAGGTGGGGACATCGCAAATCAGTGGAAGGTGCTACACCTAATTTGAAAAGTGATGTTGAGTGGATTAAGTTGCGGGGGGCGGGGGGGGGAGAGGAGGAAGACATAAGAAGCGGAGAGGGGGTTGGGAAGTGGCACAGGAAAGTTTTCTGTTAGGATGGCAAATATGAAATGAAAAGGCTTTGGAACTGAAATGACATCTTATTCCACCCCACCTGATTGCTCAGCGAAAATGGAAAATTTCACCTCAATAACCAGAACCAGCTGTCACCCAGATCTTCAATTAAACACGTCAGGGCCCCCCTGGCCTTGGAGGGGCAGGATGGGGGAGGGTAGGCGGGGTGAGGGGGCTCGGCTCTGTTCTGCCTCAGCTGGAGTGTGGAGAGCACTGAGGGCCGGGCAATCTGTGCACGGCGGCCTCTTCCGCAAAACCGGTATTTTTGATGAATTTAGGTGGCCCCCCCAATTATTTAAAATATGCCATAAACAAGTCACGAAATACTCACAGCTTTCTTAGAGATGGCAAAGTGGAAAATGCATTGGGATGAATGATGGCAATTTTGTTCCAAGCTAAATTCCTATTAAAAAAAGTGAGAGGCAAGTGAGAGGATTATATACTTTACAAAGATTGTGTGAAGTTTTACCTTATATATTCATTCTTCTGCCAAAATTTAACTTCATTCAGGACAAAATAATGAGCTTATCAAATCAGCCTTCAGGTAAAGATATTAGTAGTATAAAATGACTAAAGAGGGAACTTTAAATCAACCTTGTTTTAAATCAATCCAGGAAGAATCATGGAAGTGAATATTTTAGATTTTACTGTTTGCTAAAAAGTTTACTGAAACATGGTTGTGAAATTTTATGAGGGCATTTCTGAGATGAGTGGGGGTGGAGGAGGAATAAGAGACAGGACCTTCCGAGGGTCTTCCTCTGACAAGCCAGTAAATTCGAAGTGGATAAAATGTCCTAGATATGTAATGAAACTCAGCAGTGCTTTGTGTACATTGTCAGGTATGTCAGCCCACAAGAGAAACACCGAGAAGTATTTAAAAAAACTCCCAGTAAAGGAGATGCACATTGGAATTCTTAACTGCAAAATAAATAAAAAAGGGGCTAATATGTAGGAAATAAAATCCTTTAATAACAAAAAAACCCTACAATTTATGGAGAAATAAAATTCACTCAACACGTACACACGCACAATGAAATGTAGATGATTCAGCAGGAATAAGAACTTCCACATTTCAAAAAAGGAAAAATGAACTTCTAATTTGTCTTTTTTTTTTTTAAAGATTTTATTTATTTATTTGACAGAGAGAGACACAGCGAGAGAGGGAACACAAGCAGGGGGAGTGGGAGAGGGAGAAGCAGGCTCCCTGCCGAGCAGGGACCCCGATGCGGGGCTCAATCCCAGGACCCTGGGATCATGACCTGAGCCAAAGGCAGACGCTTAACGACTGAGCCACCCAGGCGCCCCACTAATTTGTCTTTTTAAAATGCCTAACAAGTATAACAAAAGTGTAGACATCTGAGGAAAGTGAAAGTGATCACAGTCAACTTTTCTCTAGCACAGATGAGTGATTTATTTATGATACTGGGGCTCTTGAGTTACCTTGGATAAATGGTCTTCACAGAACATTTATATTCTCATTTGAAAGGCTCCCTAAACTGGATGAAACTGGAAGGTTTTTTATTTTGATCCATCACGGATCCCAGAACAGAAAACAATTTTGGTGAACAAGGGGAGGAAATGGCAGGGAAGGGGTGGGGAAGCTCCAAATGGGGGTTGGGGAATTAATCAAGGAGACTGTCTTCTGCTGAGCTGCTCCTAAAGTCTCCGTCCAGTGAGGGGAGCGGGTCCTACCATCTGTCAAAGTCTCTCGTGGCTTTAGGGAGAACATGGGTGCCCCCGGTGAGCTTCACAGAGCGGAATATCAGGAATGTAGGCCAAGTCTTGCCATGGGGCTTTATAGCAATTTGACTGGTTTTTGAGTAAATATGGGAGAATTTGTATGTTCAAAGGACTGTAATTCCTCTCCTGTTTGTACACCTGTTTGCTGGAATCCTCCCAGCAGCCCCCCTAGGAGCCATTTCTGCTCTCCGGCCACTTTCAGTGCCTGGGGCTGACCTTGCAGGTGGCATACCCATGGCTCCCTACTGTTCGCAATTGGATTCCTGGTGGAAGCCCAGGAGAGAGAACTTGGGCACTGGTGCTCCTTCTCTGCTTTGGAATCTTGTCTCTGGTGGCAACTGCACACTTTCTCAACCCCGGCCTCCCTTCTCTGTGCCTGTGTCTCTGTAGCCTCAGCCTCGGCCGTGTTGTTGGTTTCTGCACACCCATCCCTCACTTGCTCTCATAACCGTCAGCACAACTCTGAGAGGTAGGTATTATCAGTAGCCCCATTTTACTGGTGAGGAGTGAAGCACAGAGTACTAAGTGACTTGCTCCAAGTCACAGAATAATCTCAGGAGCTGGGATTCAAACTTGAGCTGACTGACATCAGCGTCCCTGATCTTTTGCTCAGAACATGTTTGAAATTCCTAAGTAAATAATGAGAGAGCCACTGCAGTAGACCCTGGGGGGGGGGGGTAAGACGATGAAAAAGTTCTTGTCATTTTTGGGTAGGGCACAGTGTACACATGGCAGTGCTGAGTGCTGAGTCCTGTGTCAGAGTGTGCAAAGGGCATCAGAGTGGCGTGGGCTCGTGGCAGGAGATCTTGTTCTTACAAGGGCACAGGCAGGGGGCAAGTCAAGAATGGGGAGGAATCCGATGGGCAGCGGGAACAGGGGAGCTAGCCACCATGTGTCAGAGGCCTGGGAACGTGTGGGTGAAAGTCAGGAGGTTGTACTAGGAGGTTGGAGTCAGATTTTGAAAGGCAGTGCTGGGAAGTCTAGTCTCTATCTTGAAGACATTAGGGGACTGATGAGATTCTTGCAGCAGGGAAGCACCATAATTAGATTTCTATTTGAGAAAGATTCTCTTCAGAGAATGAGTGGAGACCGATGGCAGAAAGGCTGGTTAGGAGGATGATGGTGGAGATCCAGGGGAGCCATTCTGTGGGCCTGTGGCAGAAGAGTGGATGAACTGGAGGTGGCAGAGTTTAGTGGGGTCGAAGGGGCAGGAGGAATTCAAGGGGACTTGGACATGTAGCCTTCAGGGTCTGCGTCCCATTCTTCTGGTGTCATTAGAGGTCAACCTTTTATTTCGTGTGTAAATGAAAAAATATATATGTATTTTTGGTGAGAACATTTAAGTGCTACTATATTAGCAAATTTCAACGACATAATAGAATATTATCAACTATATCAGCCTTTTAAAATGGAACTGACTTTTGGAAACAGCCAGAACTCTAACTGGGTGAAAAAGGCAGGTAATGAAATAGGTAATGTATTTTTGTTTGACATTTATTAAAAAGAGTAGAAGAACTTCACAAGCTGATACCTTTTGGTATCAGGGCAACATACTTAAATTCAGAACAAGATAGTTTTCAAGGTAAATTTTTAGAAGATGATTCTTAAGGGTAAATTTAAAATGTTTTGAGGAATGGTATTATTTTACAAGGATATAGTCTCTTAAGTATTAAGAAAAACTTTAGGGGGGGCACCTGCGTGGCTCAGTCAGTTAAGCACCGATGCTTGATTTTGGCTGACATCATGATCTCAGGGTCGTGACATTGAGCCCTGTGTCGGGCTCCATGCTCAGTGGGGAGTCTGCTTGAGACTCTTTCTCCCTCTCCCTCTGCCCCTCCCTCCCCTCTCTTTCACAAATAAATAAATAAATCTTAAAAAAAATTTTTTGGGAAAAAAAGGGTTTTTAACAAAATATACCAGAGTTTAAACATTACATATTGTCATTATTCATCAAAATTACATTGAAATTCAGTTTCAAGATGAAAAAGATCTGTCACAGAAAACAATCTGTTACCGAGTTTTTTTTTAAATTTATGGTTAAAATATGGTGTTTTCACTTATAAAATGGAATTAGATACCATATTTACAATTTGACAGAAGCATTTTCCAGAGCATCTGTGCTCAAACCTTAGTGTACTTGTTAAAGTGCAGATTGTTATTGTACCTCAGAGATTCTAACTCATGAGGCAGGTGAGGACCTGAAGCCAGCATTCTTTACAGTGGCCCCCAGATGATTCGCAAGTACTTTGAGACACATACTGAGAACTGTTTACCCACGAAAAATGAACAGGCAGGAAGAATTGTGTGGTCATCCCATTTCTGTGTGGGAAACGATCCCTACCAATTCCAGGCTGCTGACAGAAACGCGTTTCGTAGGCAAGGCAACAGCTTGGCCTCCTTCTTCTTTATCCAAGTTCCATGTCAGAGAGCAGACTGCCAATTTACTACTTTTGAATATATTCCCAAAAATTATCATGAGCAAGAGATTTGCCTTTTCATAGCAAAAGTAGGCACAAAGTCCAACAATTACCCGTATACAGCGGAAAGAAAATATTAGAGAAGTAGTGGTGTGTTGGGGAAGGTGCTGGAGGCAGTACTCACAGAGCTCGGAGACCAAGCAGCTGCTGGAACGTGTCAACTTTAATTTCATAGATTTCATTATGTCGCAGGTCTCTGAAATGACAGAGTTCCAAAGATTGATTTCAAAGTCACTGGTTTCAAAGATTAGTCTTCAGAGAACTTGTACAGAGGGATGACCTGTCCCTAATCAAAGGAACACATGAAGTGTGACTATCAAGTGACTGATTTAAAATTTTTTGTTTTGCTTAAAGAAGAACATTCCAGTTTATACACATAGGTGTTGCCTCTTTTACAAAGCAATGAGTTCTTTCGGGTGGGCAAAAAATGCCAGCCTCGTTCAATCACTTGGTGCCTGGCTCTGCCTTCTGAGCCCTTCTAGAATTCTTGGAGGGTCTTCAAGAGCATCAAACCATTACCTTTTATTTTTTTATTTTTTTTTTAAGATTTTATTTATTTATTTGACAGAGACAGACACAGCGGGAGAGGGAACACAAGCAGGGGGAGTGGGAGAGGGAGAAGCAGGCTTCCCGCAGAGCAGGGAGCCCGACGTGGGGCTTGATCCCAGGACCCTGGGATCATGACCTGAGCCGAAGGCAGACGCTTAACGACTGAGCCACCCAGGCGCCCCAAACCATTACCTTTTAAAGACAGATTTGCCTTTCTTTTTCTCCCTTAATCGCCCAAAGGCATTCAGAGAAAAACGAAATGGGAGAAGATAGATGGTTAATTTTGATCAAAACCTAAGTATGACTTTAGAGCAATAAGGCTCATGTTTTGTGGAGGCAATCTTAAGAAAGGAATGTTAAAGTGTTTCCTGCCTAAGTAGCATCAATGGCATCTCGAATATGACCAATAGGACACCTCCTCTAAAGTTATGGCTGTTGTGAAACAAACACCCAATGAACCGAAGTCCCTCCCATGTTTACAGATAATACCGCTCATTGGATATGTAAGCTTAGAAAAATCCCAAAGCTCCAACAGCACCCAAGTTCTATTATAACACCAAGTTTGGGGTGGAAAGAGCATAACAAATGCCTTACTTACAGTACAATGCATGGTAAAATAATATTATCTATGTTTCCCAAATTAATAGCCATCCTACACAGTCACACCTTGTGTGTATGAGAAGGGAAAGCACCAAATGTCTCCCTAGTGAATCACGGGGGCAAGCAAACCAAGGACCCCTGGAAATGTGAGTTTTGGCCCTTATTTTTTGTTGAGTGACTTAGAGACTCTTATAGACATACATTTTCTGAAGCTTTTGGCAGACTGAGAAACTGGGTAAATCTTCTAGCAGGTTGTAAGATAGATCTCTGGAAAACAGAAGGTACAAAAGGGAAAATTTGTTACATATTAATCCTAAGGAAACATGCTTTGCTCTCCTTTCCCCTCCAAGATGATATATCTCCCAAAGGCAGACTCTGAATGTTTCCCCAGCCCTGACATGGAGCAGGTAGTCATAGCCATTATTGGATTAAGCATAGATCCAAACGTTTACTGAAATGTAGCTGTTGTACTTCTTTAATTGATTTAAATAATTTACTTAACGAATTTATTTATATTTTGTTAGTGATGATCTACAATGTTCTAGCTATTATCTTACTGAAATGAGTACAAATTAAATTAAATAATTGTGCCTCTCTAAGAGCTGCTATATCTCTGCAGCTAAGAGAGTCATTGTTGGTTCTTTTCTAATCAACTAAAAAAAAAAAAACCAACAACAATTCAAAACATAGCACTAACTTTGAAATCAATCACTGCAAGGGGGGAAAAAATCTAAGAAAGTCTTCAGCCAAAACTCAACAAATTACAGAATAACAAAAACATCTGGACATATTTATAGCATAATATAACTAATCTAAAACAAGCCATGGTAATTTGCAGAAAGCTTAAAAAAAGAAAGCTGGTAGATAAAGTAACATAGATACCTAAAAAAAATCTTGTCTCATGTTTAAAAAGTTATCAGTTAATCAACTAACACACTTTCATGCCTGATTCTAATTCTTAAAACCAGATCACCACTACGCAACTGAAAAATCCATACTGTTTTCCAAGAGGCTTTTAAATTATTTTGTTCTTGTAATTGAGCACTCCATTCTACATTTATTGAATGAATGGAATTTATATAGAAAGACAGTTCATTTACTACACATAAATAATGTAGATGAAGCTGTTTGCAAACACAAATTTGTAGTTCAAACTAGAGGTTTGAAAGACCAAACCAAACAAAAAATGAAAAGACCCCAAACCATACCCCACACCAAGTACTTACTAAATACACCCGGTCAACAAAATGGTGTATATTTAAAAAAAAAATAGTGACTGTGATAAAATCGACATACATATCATCACAGCTGATAGTAATTTGGTTCACTCATTTTCACAGACTGCAAGGGGACAAATCCTTCCTGTGTACCAAGTAGAGGATACAGAAAACTTTCTTCGACATAAAGACACAGTGTCAGTTTCTGCCTACTTTCTACCTAATGATTTTCATGGCTAACACTCATCAAGCACTTCTTAAATATAGTCACCATGTTTACAGCTTTACCTAAATTATTTCATTTAATCCTTGTGGTCATCCTTATGAGGAAGACACTGATTATCACCATACAATGTGAAATAATTTGCCTAAGATCACCAGCTACTTAGTGGGGAAAGCCCCATACAGTCAAGTAATTCCCAGGGAGGTGAAGAGACTTGGGGACAATTTCAACAGTGACGTTTCCTCATGAAACAGGCACTCAGTGGATGCTTCAGTCAAAGGAGGGGAGCTCGCAGATCTGTGCTTCCAGAACGTAAAGTAGATTGTAGTAGAGGTCAGGACCCTGAGTTCTACTCTCAACTTCAACCGATTCTTCAACTTGATCGATACACTGGCCAAAGCATTAGGCCTTTTTTCAGTTCTCTCCTTAAAGGAGGAGATACCCGTTCAGCTGACCTTGCAGGGTGTTGTGAAGAACAAATCGAAATTATAGGTTGAAGTGCTTTGAAACTGACAAGCTCCTGTGGTTAATGTATTTGTGTTCTTTCAGACCTTTCAAGTTTCAAATGGAGGAAAGAAGAGCTTGAAGAAAGAATAATGGTCTAAGGGAAGTGAGAAAGAAGTTGGTAAGAGCTAACACTGCCTGAGAGTTTACAATGTTCCAGGTGCGGGTATAAGCGTTTGACATGTAGTAACTCACTTAATCCTCATGAGGATTCTCTGGAGGAAGTGGCTGTTTCTCTATTTTATAGATTGGGAGATGGAGCCCCAGAAGGGATAAATAACTTGCTGAAGAAATCTTGCTGGTATATAGGGAGACTGGATTTGAACCAGAAAAACAGACCCAGAGCCTTTGCTCTTAACCAATTTGCCAGTCAACCTCCATTTATGCAGTTCTAGCCCTGGGTGGTTTGCCATTTGTGATGTGACATAGTGGAGACAGATGTAGTTTTAAATACCGGCTTCTTATGTACTAGTTACAGCACGTGAAATCCTAGTCATGTCATCAGGCCAGTTTCGTCAAGAAATGAAGATAATTACACCTGGGTGTGGTAGGCGGAATTCTAAAATGTCCCCTAAGATTTCCACCACCTGGTATACATGCACTTTCTCCTGGTTATCCAATCAAACTGCCTGTATTTGAATGTGGACTCTGCTACTTTCCTGCAGTGTGACTTCAACAAATGTACTTCACTTCCCTAGTTCTCAGTTTCCTTGTCTGTTTCTACACCTCAGAGGGTGATGTGGGGTGAAGAAGCAGACTTACTCCATATTCCCTCCCTCTATACATGAATGACTGACTCCAAGCCTGTCCCATGGTGTTCGTACAACCCCATATCACTGAACAATGGAAGTCTGAAGTGGTTAGGGGGCCGGGGATGGGGGAAGGCAGAATCATTGTGGCAGACATTCCCATTCTTCTACTTAACATTTGTAGTGCTGCTTGTAGTTCTGCTATGAGGTGAAGCCTGTGGTGGAATGACAGGCATTCAACTGACACAGATGTCTCCCGTGTGAGAACAGAGCCAGGACGGAAGACTAAGGGTCCATTCATTAAGTCTCCACAATGCATGAGAGGACGATAATAGGGGTGGGAGTTGAGGGAGAAGGTTGAAAATGGATGGTCAAAACAAGGCTCTTCAAATTCCTATAAACTACTTTTCAGTAAGGGAAAGGCAGAGAAACAAAAAGCTCCAAATCACCAGAAATCACATATGCAAGCTGTTTAACCACTTGTTGGAAACATTACAATGCGGCACCCACAACTATACCGGAAGAATGTTTGGTCGCCTTTATCAAGGTTTGTATGGGTCTGATAACTTAATTTTTAATTTTGGCATCCATATTGGGTTTTTGATCTATTATGTAATTTTTTTCTGCTCTGCACAGCCTCGAGAGGGGGAAATGAAGTTATGTAGGCTTGTTCATAGCCTTTTTCTTGACAGGAAACGTGTGCCAGTTGAAACTCTAATGGGAGACTGATGGGACCTTGGGAACAAAGGGTGAGCCACCACCATTACCGGGGTCACATCAGAGAGCCACTTCCCCAGCCCATAGGGGCGAGGGAGGACCGACCTCCTGGTGCCCTCAAGGAAAGAACTTTCTCCCCTTTTCAAGGATTATTGAAAGAACGCCTGCCATTTCACTCCTAAATGGAAGTTGCCTGTTTACACAACGTCACTGCCTTCCTGATACGCACAGCACTTGCAGATTAGGTAACTGATCACAGGCGGTTTGAGGAAGAGATGAGATCTGGGCTCCAGTTAAAGTCCTGTTGAAACACAAACCAGACATAATTCTTTTATTCAGGCATCGCACAGTGACATATTTTTATTCACTGACTTTAAGATTGGTCAGGCTTCAAGGGCAGTGCACATTCTGGGCAAAGTCAAGAGCCTATTCAAGTACTTACAGACTTTCCAGGCTTGCAGTTCCAGTTAAATCAGGAAATTCAGTTATTTGTGAGGCGCCATTCAGAGTCCTAGAAGGAGGGGTACATGAGTACTATTGGAAGAAGATTCCAGAAAGGGGTAATTTTAGTGCCATTTTCAAAGCACTTTAACTTAAAATATTCACTTGGTTTTTACAGTACCCCTGCAAGGGGAAAGTGATCTGTAAGAGAAAAACCTACAGTGTTCTTAGTTCAGGTAAATGTTGAAAAGCGGATCTTCCAACAAGCTGGATGGGGTTGTCATAGAAATGTCTGAAAAAAATCCAAATACCAATGTCTTAGTATAAAAGTTGAACGACAAAAGAATACCTGTTCAAAATTTCGACAGATATATTAAATGTATGTAATCTTGATTGTACTATATTGTATAACATTCCTGGTTACTTGGTAAAACACAAAGTGTTTTAACTCATGAGGAGACTTTTTTTGTTTTTAAGAATTTATTTCTTTATTTGACAGAGAGAGTGAGAGAGCACAAGCAGGCAGGGAGCGGCAGGCAGAGGGAGAAGCAGGCTCCCCACTGAGCAGGGAGCCCGACGTGGGACTTTGTCCCAGGGACTCCAGGATCATGATCTGAGCCGAAGGCAGACACCTAACCGACTGAGCCACCCAGGCATCCCATGAGGAGACTTTTGGTAAGAAATCCATACTATATAAAAATGAAAGTTTCTGACAGCAAGGCAGATATAAGTGATAGATACTAAGGAGAAAAGCAAGTGAACAGACTGTAGGCATACCTAAAAATCTTCCTCTGCCTCCAACATCTGTGGCATATCCGTTAGGTGGCAAAAAGGTAATTCAAGGTGCTGGCAATTGTATCATTAAATAAAGAAAGATGAAGTTCTACAGATTCACATGAAGGTTAGATCCTCGGGTCAAATCTTATAGTAACATACACGAAGGACTCTTCAAAGTATTTGAGAGGAAATTTGCTCTTCTGCTTTTTTGGCAACATTAGATTTCTAAAAACTTAATTACTGCTTTAAAAGGTGAGGCATTATTAGAATTTAAATATTTTGTTTTACAGATTTTTCAGTAATGGTATTTGAACTGTCTGGTCAATGAAGCCCTACAAATAGGTCTTAGTGGAGAAGACATCCTAGTTCAATGAAATTCAACAAATATTTATTGGTGTCTACTGTGCTCAACGTATGAGGGAATTTACAGACTGAGTCATTAAGGAAAGCCATCATTAAGTATCTACCACGTGCCTGACATTATGCTAGATTCTGGGAGTTTGAAGATGGCTAAAATGTCCCTTCCCTAAAGAAGCTTGGAATCGGTTGGGATAGAACAAATAAGTAAAAGCATAACACTTTCTGGTTGATAAAGCACTTTCACGTATATAGTTCAATTGATCCACTCAACAACTTTATAAGATCCAGAGCACAGATGCTTAGATACTATTTATTTCATTTATGGAGGAGGAAACTAAGGCTCAGATACTTTGGCAAGTTCAGTACCTCCCACAGCTTTACTTTTCTCATTTGTTAAACTGGGATAATAAATCTGAGTTGTAGGGTTTGTGTACAGATTAAAAGAGCTCATGCTTGTGTAACCTCTGGTGGACCTGGGTTAGAGTTGTCACCCAACAAACCTAAGTCCCCTTCTGTCCTCCTGCCCTCTGCCCTCTTCCCTTGGATTAGATCATTGATAAGAGAAAAAGCTAGAGCCAGAATATAGGTCTTATGATTAAAAAATGGAATTTTTCTCATAATATCACACTGTCCCTTTCTATATCATATGCTTGTATGTATATAATTGTGTTCACATACATATATTTACATATGTACACTGGGCAGATATGAATGGATACCCATGCTTGTGTACGTAAGTTTCACAAATAAGGAGTTATAGGGTTCTCAGGAAGGAATTTTTCTTGTGAGATCAAGAAAAACTTCATGTAATGTCATTTGAAACGGGCCCTGGGAGACAGAATTTCAATAAGCATTGTGAGGGGATGGACTCATAGGAGCAAGGACATAAAGGGTTTTTTTCTATGGATACAGCTTTGTCAATCTGAGTTATGGCATCGGGTAATTGAGGAGACTGTGGAGAACTGGTCGGGCGATGAGACAAGAGACGATCCTGAATCTCCGGATGTTCCACAGTAAGAGAGTGACAAGATGGATGCTGTGCCTCTATCCTCCTGTGATGGAGGCAGGGGGATGAGCCTTAGATCGGCAAGAATGTGGAGGTAGTGGCTAGCAGAGGCTGGTGGCAGTGGGCCTGAGAAGTTACGCAGAAGATGGGGACCACAGAGGGAGAAATGGGGACCACAGAGGGAGAAATGGAGACCGGGTAGCCAATGGGACAGGGGAAGCATTCACAGAAACTGGGAACTGGGGATCTGCCAGGGGGTGGCAGTGACTGACGAGAGAGAAACGGGCAGAAGCAAGGTGAGGAGAGTTTCAGGGAGAAAATAGTGAACGCCATAAAATACTGGATAGAAGCACTAATAAATTTTGGGGGCTGTTAGTCCTTTCTCAAGTGGTATTAGCATATCAAAAGAGTGATTAAAAAAACCCCAAACAAACCCAGTCTTGTGGCTCTAAGGAAAAAGAAGCAAAGGCAATGCAATTTGCCAACTTTTAATATGTAAATACTCTCTAATGAGGCCTAATGTTTATTGGCAATAAACTTTAAAACCCTTAGTTTGCCAACATACTGTCAGACTATTTCAGAAACGATGAATGGTTTTTTTTTTTTTTTTTTTTCACTTGTCAGGGCTAATTGGGATTCCAGCTCATTTGTGACAGATACTACATGGTTCCAGAAAGCCTCTTAATCAAATTGGCACAGGATGAATAACTGCCAAGAAATGCCCCCAGAGTCATGTTCAACAGTTGTCCTTACTCCCCTCCTGCTGCTTCGACACACCTCCTGCATGATCTCAGGCCAGTACTATGCCCCCAGTTTGCCAGGTCTTTGAACGAAGAACCATCCTAACACCTGTTTTCATCTTCCCGCGTGTCTACACGTGATCGACCTTCTGTCTGTGCTAAATGTGAAACATATAACTAATTAATTATATGCTGTAGTTGTAACTCTGTTTTGTGCTTTTATGGTAGATAAACGCTCATATACATCTTTTGAGAATATATGCACCTTTCTAGAATTACAACCGAGCTTGTAATTGTATAAATGTGACTCAATGCTTGGGCTTGATAACAAATAGATACAGAAACCTCGCATAAAACAGTATCCCCCCAATGCCCACAATCAACTGAGTCTATTGCTGTAAAGGACTCCTATTATAATAATTTATAGGGGCACCTGGGTGGCACAGTCAGTGCAGCATCCGACTCTTAGATTCAGCTCAGGTTGTGATCTCAGGGCCTTGAGATCGAGCCCTTTATCAGGCTCTGCACTCAGCACGGAGTCTGCTTGAGTTCCTCTCTCCCTCTTCCTTTGCCCCCCCCCCCCCGCCCGAGCGCTCTGTCTCTCCCTGAAATAAATAAATCTTTAAAAAAATCTGCATTTTTAATATACCTGGGTTCAAGTTCTGAATGACTAGGTGACCTTGATAATGATTCTCTAAAAATCAGTTTTATTCCTTAGAAAATAGAGATAAGCAAAAGTATGTCACAAGATTACTGTGAAGTGAGTCAAGGCCTCTGAAGATATGAAGCATAATGTAATGCACACCTGTAGGTTCTAGAAAAAAAGAATCTTTTATGTTATTTCAGCATTCAGCTGAAACCTGGCAAAACATCTCTATAGATGCTTCTCTGTAAAGAATCATATTGACAAAGACAAAACTTGGGAATATGTAGGACATTCATTTTATTATATTTAAAAGTGCAATATGTATTATATCTCAGGATGGAAAAATCAAAAAGAACTACGGCCACTTACATTGTAATAAGAGAAGGATTGCCTACAAATGCTTTCTCGGGTATTGACTTGATATTGTTGCTGTGAAATCCTCTAGAAAGAGAGGGAAACATTTCTTTAAGAAAATAACCTGTAGGGTAACATTATATAATAGCACTCCCTTCCTGTGGCAATGATCAGCGTCTTTGGTAGCTAGAGGACAAGGTTACATTCCTCTATGCATTTTGAAGCTTATGTGCTCTCCAGGAGAAAAAGAAATCACAAGCTGTCCTCTTGAAAGAGGAATAAAGAAACTGAAAAGAACAGTTGTGCTTTAAGGAGGCTTACAATCTAATGTTATAAAAAGAAAATCCATCTATTAATATCCAGTAGAACACCACTGTATGACAACCAGATACAGAGGGAACCATCTTCGGAGAGAGGATTATGATCACTTCTCCTGACCCCGTTTGAAGTGAGGAGAAGAGAAAATTGACTTAAGCTGCTGTGAAGTAGAGATTTAAGTAAGCTCCTTATGAGGACAAGATTTCCTGAGCTGAAGGGAGGTACTCAGTGAGTCTGTAATAACAAACCGATTCTCCTCTGCCAGGTGCTAATGTTGTCTGAATGGCAGAGGGGCAGAGTCAATGCTCTTTGGGTCCCATGTGGCCGGGCCTGGATGAGGCGCCTTTGGGCTGCCTGACCATAGACCATGAGGATTTCCCAGTTGAACCACGCGTGGGGGCTCCTGAGGGAGAACCCTCCTAAAGTCTTCCGCTTCCAAACAAGCCCTGTTGTCTGCCTCCTTTAGGGGTGTCTCTCATTCCTCTTGGCCAAGAGAATAGGCTCTACGTTTATTTTCCTTTCCAAGCCTTGGAACATTCCTTACATACGTCATTCATATTTTTAGGTACAAAGAAAAGCTAATTGAATTATAGCATATAAAAGACAATGGATGCAACCTAAGAGCTGGAAGTCAGCTTTACTTTAGTAAAATTGTGGGTTTTTAAAAATTAAATATGATTCACAAAGTCTTTGAAGAATATGAGATGATGTATGTGAAAACATCTAGCACGATACTAGGCACATGCATTTTATTTCTCTAATCCTAGACTTAAAAGACCTAGAAAAGTTTGTTCTTCAAAATGCTCAGCAAATAACTGAATTCCGTGACAATTCTTTATAAATGTATGTAGTGTGTAGATGTTGGGGGAATATAGCTTAGGAAAAGGGTATGATTTAGAGAACTATGTATATTTTTTCTAATATACATATTTTAAAGAAATCCATTCTAAATTTAAAAAAGATTATCTAATGTTTGCTGGAGATAGAATAAATTAAAATATATTTCAAGTGTACTTAGCCATTATTTATACAAATTTTTAAAGTTTTCTAGTCAGTCATACTAGGTACAATAGTCAAATATATTTTAAAGTGAATTCACAAAGAGGAGAGTTCTCCCATTAAATTTGTCCTAAGTACTTACAGTTCTTTAAGGTTGGAGAGTGTCCTGATGGCAGTGGGGAATTCATCAAGATTATTATAATTTAAATCTCTGAAAAGAAGTAAACAGTACTTTCAGTTTTTTGTTTGAAAATTCCTATATGCATTTACAGAGAAAGTGAATATCCTATTGCAATGGGCCAGGATCACCGATCAAAATCCTCCTTCCTTCTCTTCATGGAGATATTCTTGGCTTGCTGACCACCATCATTCCACCAGTATCTGCGTTAACGTGGTCATTACACTGCTCATGAGAAATGTCAGAGTCAAGTCTCAATGGCACTGAGGTATTTAAAAACGGAGGGAATGGGGGTACATACAGCCGTGTTAATGTCCAAGTAGGAGGGACACTTGGTTAGGCTGTTGGTAGCTTGACCATGTAGCTCTTCACCTGAACCTGGCTCACCATGCTGTCAGCTGGTGTGTGTGTTCCTCCTGGCTCCTGAATCACATCTCCTCTCTTGTTCCCGCCTTCACACCCTGATGTTTCCCCCTGCTTTTCAGTCTCGCCTGAGAGGACATCTTGGAGAGCTGCTTCATCCCTGACTCCTGTAGAGTGCCTGTGAGTCTCCCAGCCTGAGGTCCAGGATGACAGTCTGCTTCTGGAGAGGTGTATGTGGTACAGGTACTCTCAGGAAGGGCCTCAGGTCTAGAATTTCTTCAGGGTCACAAATAAAGATTCAGACCAGAAGTATGTTTTCCTCGGTCTGTGAGGCAAAGCTCTACATTATCCTTCATGCCCAGAGATGGCATGGCCAAACAATTTCAACTCATTAATTTCTCTATCTGTTATGACACAAATGGCTTTTCAATTCCATTACGCAGACTAACTCCACCTTTTATCTACAACTTCGTATGAAAAAGTAATTGCCTCCTAGTCTCGGGGAATGGCAGATTTCCCAGATGACGCAGAAAAAACTCTTTTGGTCAGGCAATCAGATGTGGTTAGATCTTCCTCTATGGAGAAGAATTGCTTTTTAATTTTGAGAGAGATAATTTGACTGAGTTAAACATGAATCAAGATTCCTACTTGTCTGGCACAAACCATCCTTAAGCTACACTGCAGGCAGGAAACTCATGTCTTTTGTGGACATAAATTTTCTTCCTATTTGTAAATCTCTCCAGATGCTCTGTTTTGATTAAATGGAGGACTGGATCCTTATAAATTACTTGTGTTTCTAGTGAGGCAGAGGAAGAGGTTGGGAGTAACCAATTTACTGATCCTCTGTAGCCCCGGGCAAGGCGAAAGGAGGGTAGGGGACAATGAGACTCGTATGAATTTGCCCTGAAATGTTTGACTCTATGGTATTTACATGAAATCCTGGGTTCTCATCTCAAACACGGGGGGGGGGGGGGGGAAGACTATTTACGGAAATACCCTTCAAAGCCAATATTGTTTTTTGTTCCTCTTGTGTTGGAAAGGACTGGAAGGTGCTTTCCATTACTAAGATCCCAAGCCCAGCCCTGTGTAGATAAGGGAGAAGTTCTAATTTTTCCAAGCACCTCATAAGAATGGTTTGCCTATGCCATTAGGTTGACTGCAAAGTTGTGCCTGGAGAAGTTCATCTTTGGCATCTCCTTATGAGGATGATGCCTCCCTTCTACGAGGAAACACAGAGTGATGTAAGTAACCCGGGAAGGAGAGCTGGGAGCGCTCACTGACCTGAGCCACCAACAACAGATGGCCCGTCAGGAAATTGTCAGACCCAGACCTGATTAGAAGCTAAATTGACCAAGTACAAATGCTAAGCTCTGGATGCAGATGAATAATGGGCTCCAAGGCCACAAGAGAGGTGGTCTTTGGTCTCTCCTTCTGCAGGCCGGGTCAGTCACCTCTGTAGATGTAGTGGCCCTGGGTGGTTTACTGTACCTGAGTATTAGAAATATGGGGTTGAGGGGGGCACAACTGGAATCACCCCCCCTCCAGAACACTCAGGACCCCCACGACCTGTCACCTAACCCTCATGATATCTCTCTCACTCAGCTAGGGCAGTGAAGAGCAGCTCCTCCCCTGAAACGGCTGGGGCCTGGGGAGGCCCACGAGAACATGAGAATTTTTCCCGTCGTGGCTCTGGGAAAGACTTTGGGCAGTCAGCTGGCTGGACTCTATTTTTATTATAGGTACCAATTCAGATCTGAGCTTTTGACCTATTCTTTGGAAGCAGTGTATGCTGGTAAACATGGATTTTAGAGTCAAACCTGAGAAGAAGCAAAGCCCAGCTATGCTACTGCCTAGATATGTCATGTTGGTAAAACAACTTAAACCTGACTAGAGCTTACAGTGGGATGGTGATAGCCGCTCTCACAGGACGGGTGTGGGATCAACTGAAACCACGTATGCCGAATGGTGCAGTGTTTGGATAGAGATAAACGCAATAAATGGTAACTATTATTACTTTTTAGTTTTTCGAATCACTTTGTTGTTTGCTAATGGAACTCCTGTTCATCTCAGATTGGAAAGTCCAGCATTTGTCTGGTCGGGATCCTCTCATTGGGCGGGGGCCAAGAAGGGGGGCACGCCTGGACTAGACTCATGAATAGTGAGCCTGAGCGACAGATTAGAATTGATCCTTGACACAGAGTACACATTCTTAGGCAAACAGTCGCTGCTCAGTAGAGAACATCTCATTTAGCTTATAATGATTCTAATTTACCACTCTTATTAGATTAAAATAAAATCTGTTTTACTAGCTCTGTGTGTGTGTGTGTGTGTGTGTGTGTGTGTGTGTGTGTGTGTAAGATAAAGCCACCGTAAATATCTGTTTAAAGCTCAGGCAATTAACCAAACCAAACAGCAAGTTTGACTTTAAGGCTATTTTGATTCCTTCAGAATACTCATGAAAACACTGAAAAAAGGGAAACAAACAAAAGGTCAACTCACAAAGTCTCTAGGCTGTGGAGCCCATCAAAGCATTTCTTTCCCAGGGAGTGAATTCTATTGTTATGGAGATGCCTGCAGGAGAACATTATGGACACAGTCAGGAAGGCACACTGCTCATGGAAACTTCGGCACAGGCTTCTGATAGCTTAAATCCAAAGAAACTTAGAGTAAAGAATGCACTAGTTATATATAAGAAATGCTTTGTTTTACTTTTTTTCTTCAAGGTTATATGACCCATCCACTCTTACCATAGATGATTCTATACTATAGAATTTAATAGGCAGTGATAGTTTTACCTTTTGGGTTTGAGATATCAGGGAGTATATAATAATACGGGCAACATGACTGATAAAAGTAAATTCAGGTTGTTAACCTAGCTTTCGGATGTAGGATATTAAAGCAGAGATTCTGGCCATCATTGACAAATGAAGGAGGGAGGGAAGGTCCTGGTGTACACGCATATTTTCTATTAAAGCTGCTGGCTTATAAATGGCTATGTTCCCAGGGTGGGACCACAGGTTAACAGGCAACAACAATTTTAGCCACAGAGAATGGTGATCAGATTTTTTTTGGCTGCCCCAGGAGATTAGTTATCTTGACATAGTATTAACATGTATAATTATCATCTTTGGCTCAGTGGTAAGTCAGTTAAGTCAGGGCCAATGAGAACAGCTGTGTATATAACTGAAAATTGGACCAAGTCCCAAGGGATTTTTGGAAAATGGGCTTAAGGAGAAGAAGGTGAAGAAAAATAGTTGGGTCTCTGTAAATCCATTCCCTCAGGTGGAGGAAAAAATTAAAGCACACACCCAGCTTCTGGTGGGTCAGTGGCATCATCTTTATATGCATGAGTCAGTATAGAAATTTGTCAATATCACCCGAAATTTCTTATCCTTTAGACTAGGGTTTTGTTTGTTTGTTTTTTCAAAGATTTTATTTATTTATTTATTTATTTATTTATTTATTTATTTATTTATTTAGAGTGAAAGTGAGTAGTGGGGGGAAGAGAAGGGGGAGGGCAGGGACAGCGGTGGGTGGGGAAAGAATCTCAAGCAGACTCTATGCAGAGTGCTGAGCGTAGAGCGGGGCCTGGGGCTTGATCCCACGCCTCTGAGATCATGACCTGAGCTGAAACCAAGAGTTGGTCACCCAACCGACTGAGCCACCCAGGCGCCCCAACTAAGGTGTTTATTCTAATACATCTATGTTGGTTTCATGTGAGATCTTTGTGACATTTATTGAAGACCTTGTACATGCAACACACGGGGGGGAAGCGGATTGAGGGGAACCTAAAAAGATGGATAAGATGCTGGCCAGCCCTCAAAAGAAGATAATACAAGAGAGACACGGGTAATCAAGAAAACTGGAGTAATTGAAGGCAGTGGTGGACCCGTGGGCAGGCATGGAGCAAAGGCAGAAAGAGCACAGAAGAAGCCTTCCTCAAGGTTCCTCGGCAAACTGACCTTCCAGCCTTTCAAGCAGCTGCTATTTTCCTTTATCAGCCTTGATCGACCATTATATTATACACGTGGGGCATACAGCTACACCCTTCAAGGAGACTGATTATTTTTCAAACCATTACTTGAGAATCATTTTGGTTTACTTAAAATAATGAAATCTAGACCCCTCCGGGAAAAAAAGCCACACAAACACACAGCTCCCTGTTAATGATTTGTCCTTACTTCTCTTCCCTTGGTAGGGGTTCAAAAAATATTTATTAAATAATAAGAAGGGCATATTTCAATTTGACCTGAATTAGAAATTATTACCAGAAATAAGGAATTTTTATTCGCTTCCATCCCTGGACTAACTTTGTACAGTGTGACGATTGTCTGAACAATATACATGGGCTTCCCTAAGACACAGGTTGTAGTTTATCTTTGAATACCTCAAAGTGCTTGGCACTTAGCAGGTGCTTGGTTGAATTCTTTAATATTCTCAAGTCATTTCGGGGAGCCCCTATTCAAGGCGTGAAGGGCCAGCACTTGAAGGCCAACAATGTCCTGCGGTGAAAATTTAGAAAGTGTGAAAAGAGAGAGAGAGAAAGAAAATCATTAAAACTTACAGAACTACCAAGCTGGAGAGGTTTCCAAAGGCATAGTCTGGTATGTGGTGTATTTTGTTCAGGGCCAAGGTCATGGCCTGCAGTGCTGATAAACTTCTGAAAGCCTGGACGGGGATTTCTGTCAAGGCGTTGTCATCCAGCCACAAGTGCCTCAGGGAATGCAGGCCACTGAAACAGCTCGGGGGGACGTAGCTGATGTGGTTGGCATCCAGACGCCTGGGAAAGCAAGCAAGCAAGGACGGTGAAGAGGGCAAAGCCCAGACAGGAGATCAGCCTTGCAGGAACACTCTCAGTATGCTGAGGAACAGGTGTGAAACAGGGCTCAGGGCCCTCAGGATGCCCAGGCATCTGGAACAGTTTGCTTTCCCGGGAGGCTTTCCTCACTTGCGAGTAGAACCATGGCTTCATAGGGCCCCTCGGCTATTAAAATTCCACGGAGCTATGATTCCCTTCCAGGCTTGTGGGTAACATGCCTACATGCACAGAAGTGGCCTCCCCTGAGGTATGAAGTCTCAGTGTGATGATCTTTCAGTTTTT
The DNA here is from genome assembly GCF_003265705.2 of Callorhinus ursinus. Taxonomy (NCBI): domain Eukaryota; kingdom Metazoa; phylum Chordata; class Mammalia; order Carnivora; family Otariidae; genus Callorhinus; species Callorhinus ursinus. Next base: position 33,653,440 of record NW_027397076.1, read on the forward strand.
CTCTCTGACACCCTTTCTCTTCCCCCTTACCCCAAGGCAAATACATGCCTTTGCTTTCTTTTCCTTTTTTTTTAAGATTTTATTTATTTATTATTTATTTGAGAGAGGGACAGAGAGGGAGCACGAGTAGGGGGAGGGGCAGAGGAAGAGGGATAACCAGCACCCCCCAACCCCCCCCACCGCCTGCTGGGTGCGGAGTCAGTCTCAGGACTCGATCCCCAGACCCGAGATCATGACCTGAGCCAAAGTCAGATGCTTAACATACTGAGCCACCCAGGCACCCCACATGCCTTTGCTTTCTCTGGACTGTTCTGAACCTACAAAACCTACTATTCTACCAATTTGTTCACCGAACTCTGGGAAAAGATCTTGGTGTTTAAAGAAACGGAGTCATTTCTGAAGGCTGTTAGAGACACGCCTCGGGGAGAGGAAAGGTGGTCCCTCTGGTTTTTTCAGTACAGTGCTGATAAAAAGCCTAAGAACAGCAGGCTTTCTTGCTCATCTGACCATTTATTTGCATTGGGCAGGTATTTGTTTTTCTTGACATTTTAAACAAATAACAAAATGAGCAGCTTTCCCAGCTTTTGCTTCTTTCTTCCACATACCATTTAAAAAATATATTTTATTTATTTATTTTGACAGAGAGACACAGCGAGAGAGGGAACACAAGCAGGGGGGAGTGGGAGAGGGAGAAGCAGGCCTCCCGTGGAGCAGGGAGCCTGATGCGGGGCTCGATCCCAGGACCCTGGGATCATGACCTGAGCCAAGGCAGACACTCAATGACTGAGCCACCCAGGCGCCCCGTTTTTTTTTTTTTTTAAGTGGGGAAATACATCTAAACATAGGTCTGGGTAAAGAGCTGTTGCAGCTTCAGAACCAGCAGAGGGAGTGCAATGCACTTCTCTCGCTCCATCCAACAGGAACAGCGACTGCAATGACAACGCCGAACTTTTCTAAGTGGAAATTGCAATTTTCTGTAAGGTGTATCAATGACAGAGCCCCCAGCACCCGGCTGTACTTCCAACGGCCCTCGCTCACTTTTCCAATCTGTTCTTAAGGCTCACGCATTTGTTTGCATTTTCAAAGCTAGGATTAAAAAAAGAAGAAGAAGGAGAGTTGCATTTTAAGCAGTCCGTGTCTTAGGAAGGATTAGAAAATCACGAGTGGAGTTTGAAAAATGTTTTAGGAAGCATTGAAGACTAAACAGATACAGGAAGCGCAGCAGGGTCATGGAATAATCCCTTTCCAACCAAATTTAAACAATTTAGAAATAGAATTCTCTGTGGTAGGGAGCTAATTTCTTTGGAAAGCAGCCTCCTCACTTTTGGTCACAATATGTCACTTCACTTGTCCTCTGGCTTCTGCTTCTATTGACTGAATGGGGACAAGTGATGCTTTCAAGGTCCCGGACCAGGTTTTGATATTAACTGAGATAAAGTCACTTGGAATGAATTTTAAGAGTTTGGTGTCCAGGGGCGCCCACTCACAATTAAATTTCCAGTATGGTGACGATTACTGTAGGCAGCAGAAACACAGATTCCAAGTATCTCAAGGTTCTGTCAATAAACGGAACCGGAAATGTTTAGGAAAACTCAACACTGCCCTTCCCCCCTGATGCAGTGACAACACGCTCAGCCCAGGTTCAAATAAGGTATAACTTCATCCAGGGTGAGGAGGTGATGGTTTTCTTTTGACCAGAAGTGAAGCACGTACGTAAACTCTCCTTAACGATTAAACAATGAAGACTTTATTCAAATAATATGAACTTCCCCGTTTGAGGTGACATCTTGTCTGATGATTGCCAGTTGCTTATGTAATAAAACAACAAGTGGCTTCTAAGAGTCCTGAAGATGACTCATCTTAAAGTTCGGTACACACGTTGGGGTACATTTACAGAAAAGGCTCTCTCAGCCCTGAGTCAGAGGCTTGTCTTCTTCGGGACTTAAGTTCCCGCTAATGTCACCGCTGGGTCTTGAAATGACCTTGGTCTCAGTTTTTAATGTTAATAAACCCATTTCTCTGGATAAGTGAATTTATGAAAAAAAGTAATTTATGATTTATGATTTCGGAATCACTCCCGGCACCCCGCAGGAAAAAAAGAATGTAATCTGCCCTCCACAATGTAATCTTAGGGCAATTTGCTGTCTGAAATGAAATGAGTACGACAGGGCAATTCTGCACAGTCCTATCCCTTCCTGCCTAATACTTCTCGACCCCGTACTCGGGTATCCTGAATGCGGCACTAAAACGTGTCCCTGCCTCACTAGTTTCTTCATCTAAGAAGCTCCCAATAAACCATACTTCTACTAAATGCAGTGTTTTGAAGTCCATGTCCAAAATATGATCCAGCCAGCCACTCATATGCGTGGAAAATGCAATATTTAAGTAGTAGTGTATAAGAAAAACATCACTACAGAGTACCCAAAACCACATAAAAATGCAGTTCTAGAATATTATCAGGGACAACAAAAATAACTGTGTTATATAGTTCCACTTTTTAAGTGTTTCTTTGTTATCATTTCTATTTCATGCCAAGTCACAAAGGGTGTGTGTGTGTGTGTGTGTGTGCCTGCAGCTTAGAATCTGAATTAGAGCAGAGATTTGGGATGAGAAATCTCAGGTCCAAGTCAGTATACAGTAGCTGTGTGACCATGGCCAAATCAATAGACCTCAGCCTTCACACCTGTAAAATGGGGGTAACACCGCTCTATTTTATAAGATTGCTTTACGATTTAATTAAAGGAATGAATACAGCACACTATAAATCACCTTCATGATTTTACATTATTATTACTTGAGGCTGGTTAACAGTTTGTATTTTTGTTTCTTTTGACCACGGAAACCATTCAGAAAAAAAAGAGGTAAACTAAACTTTGCCTGAGTCAAAGGTTGGTTAAAAGGAGTACTATATTGTCGGTGAATTTCAGCTCTGAAAAACGCTACTTCCTTCATCCCTCACGACGGAAATATGAGGTGTCTGCAATTAGACTGACTAGAAGTTACCCTTACTTTTCAGCCTTCAGCATCACAATTATGGAGTGTGCATGCATGTGCACGTGCGTGTCTATAATCCCAAAGGGCAAAGAGTTTTGTTCCCAATACATTACTGAATAGAACGTCTTCATTCCAAAGGCAAAGGAGAAGCAGTGACATGGAATAGACAGCACAATCTCAGAGACAATTCCTACTGGTGATCTTGGCATGTAACTATCTAACCCTAATGTTACAGAGGTAGCACAAAGCCTGCACGCTGTTAGGGGTAACAAAATAAAACACTAACAATGGGAGTGGCCCCATCATCTTTTAGACAAATAAAACCTCTTAATTATGATCTTGAAAGGCATTCTAAAAAGTAATCACCAAATGGGACATGGTACCCATTTTATGCTCCTTCTGTTACTTATAACTTCTAGCACACTGGTAGATACAGATTTTACCCTACTTTCTATGTTGTACAACCACTTACATCATGGGCCTAGGGTAACTGAAAAGTGCACTGAATTAGAAAAATCAAGACACATTAAGTCAAGACCCTGTCGGTTATTAATTCTGAGATTTAGAGGCACGTGGATTAATCTCTCTGAGGGTCCATTTTCATATCGGTAAAGCAGAATTGTAACAGGTCACAGAATTGCTATGGGAATTAAATGAGAAAACATACGTTCAAGTGTTTTGTAAACAGTAAAGCATTCTACAAATGATAGGTGTTACTACCTGAGAAAAATCTTCACATTTAGGAAGTGATATCATTCCTCCCCCCTCCCCCACAAAAGTTTCTTTAATTTTTCCTGAAGGTTCTTTACTCTGTCGTTTCAAATCTCTCTAACGGAGACTGACATTTTTTGAGGGGGTCATATGGGCTGGCAGGACTGCTGATTTTCTACTCACCGTAATCCTTCGTATGTAAGTTCAGTAGCTACCCTGCATGTTTTGATTAGAGTTCTAATCAAAGGAAGCCTCCCATCACAGAGAAAAGAAGAAGCACACATCTTTGAGATTAGGCCAGCAGAAGTCCAAAAAGGCCCCAAAGACTAACATGGGTGAGAAAAACTATGACATCACCTGGTGCTGTCTATTCTCATAGGAAGAGAATTTTCATCAAGTAGAAGTCTGGGCCGTGTTACTTAGAGGACTACCACTGATGAGAAAGGGTTCTGTCATGACTTTGGGGCATATGTTGGAATAACTCCCTCTCAGGAGGGAGGACTTGGAGGACTCCATAGTTACCAAAGGGATTCTGCTGCACAAACTGCTTGGGCAACGGGACTGTCCCTCATGGACCTGAGGATGTGTCTCCTCATCACTGGGAACTTGTCAGGGCCATCCAGGTCACCCTGACAGGCTCTAATACTTTTGAGTATCCAAGGTAAGCATCTGGAGTCTGGATAACTGCGTTCAGAAGATTTCTGGGTTATCTACCTATGAGCAATGTCCCATTCTCCTCCAAATCATCTTCAAAATCTGCATAAAATTGTTTCTTTGGGGTGGAGGGTTGTACAACCTCCTGACTGGGTACCCTGATAATAGCTGTGCTGTAGAAAAGATCTCTTTGATTGCAACGTGCAGAGGGACTGGTGGGAAAGTAAGTGACCAGGGCAGTTGCAGTCAGGAGGGTGAATAAAGACAGGAGCCCGGAAGAAGTGTGGAAATGGACAGGAAGGTCCGAGATGAGGATTGCTAAATAAGTGGGCCCGACAGAATGGGGTGAGTTGTCAGCTGTGGCCACAGGGGGAGGCAAGTGACTCCATGTTCCATCCTGGGCGACTGGGCAGATGGGGACTGTGCAAGAGCAGGGATGAATGTTACCCAGTATTCTGTAAACTAAAAACAAAATAAAACTGCATGTTTGGGGCGCCTGGGTGGCTCAGTTGGTTAAGCGACTGCCTTCGGCTCAGGTCATGATCCTGGAGTCCCGGGATCGAGTCCCATATCGGGCTCCCTGCTCGGCGGGGAGTCTGCTTCTCCCTCTGACCCTCTTGTGCTCTGTCTCTCATTCTCTCTCTCTCAAATAAATAAATAAAATCTTTAAAAAAATAAATAAAACTGCATGTTCACTGTGACTGCAGTTCTGCAATATCAGTGTGTCCTGTGTGATGAAGACCTAAAAAAAAAAAAGAAAAAAAAAAAAAAAAAAAAAAAAAAAATCAATCTTTTATGTCAGGAAATGGTAAAAAAAACCCACACACAGAACCCCCCCAAAACCCAAAAAAACAAACTTCAAAAGCTCATTTTCTTACCTCCTGTCTAAAGATTTTTGCATAATATTTTCATGTGTAAAAGCTTAATTTTACAAGTTTTCTCTTTCAAAAGAAACATTTTGCCAATCTGTTCCATACTCCTGAAAGGAATTTTTGATTTATAAGTGGCATTATTGCAGGGATTAGAGAAGCTATGAGATCATTCTTGCTATTGTTTTTCCAGAAAAAGGCCCTTTACATATATCTCATATATGATACCTTGCCAATGTATCACACAGACTTATATCTTTGTTTGAGAATGTCTTTGATAAGCCATTAACTACAAGGAAGAAAGCGTTAGTCAAAAGATAAGCCATAGATCTTGGCTAATTCCATATCTGAGATGACTGTAATGTTGTCAATTATTAACACAGATGACATGAGGGAAAAAAAAGTCAAAGGTGTGAAGAATGTTGCAGCTGCAGGTATAATACAGTTTATGGGGATTCTTTCAATAAACAGAATTATGAAGCATAGCATTTTCATCACTGACATTTCTAGTTTATATTTGGATGAGCATTTTTTCTTTGTAAGTTTTAAAGAAACGACCAACTCACTTGTACATACATTTGTACATCTTGTAAGACCGTTTTGAACCATTCACGAATAGTCAAAAGAGCACAATCATTCAGTTTTTGATAAATGAAAGCATGTTCAGTTATTATCTTGCTTTGGTGCTGAAATGAAAACCACATACTTCCAAGCTTGTATGTAATACGGTTTGACAAGGTATCTGAAGCACTTGTTACGGTGAAATTTTAATGCACTGGAACCAGGGGATCACTGGAAATTGAATTTGTCAGATCGTTATAATAACACTATTGGGATAGAATTTTCTCTCCATAAACTCTTATAGATTGGATTCCTGTTGATTTATATGAATTCTTCATAATCATAGGAGTCATTTTTATTGTTACTATTGTTATTTAACATTTATGGAGTGACCACAGTGTGGGATTCTACCTTTTAATGAAACTTCCCATCCATATCCTAGGAAGACATGAAGCGTATGAATTCATATAAGAAGCGTGATTGTTTATATAAGGATTGCTGCTTCTAGCTTTCTGTTCTCCATCTTATTCATTTGGAAAACTTAATGTAAACCAGGAAGAAAAATTATTGCTTTAAACTTACCTCTGAAAAGGTAAAGAAGTTTTCTCATCTCTGCAGCGTGGAGAGAGATGAAGCCTATATAGGCTCACCAAAGAACGGTAATTTAGAGCCTAGTCAGTTGGTTTGATGAACAGCTACCTGATCCAAACCTCTGTCTCTCCAGCATCATTGGAGAGAGCAAGCTTCAGTGAGAAATATATTTTAAAATCAATTTATATGAGGTTGCTCAGTTTCTCAGAGGTTATTGTTGCTGTGAATTTTGTAACAGGGAGATGAGTAACAGAAGCATTGACTTATTAAGTTTCATTTTTCTCCATAGAAAACAAGGCTTTTTTTTTTTTTTTTTTTTTTGGCCAAGGGCACCATTTGTCTCCCAGGTACCATCAGGGTTTGAAATCTAGGGGTCATTTTTTGAATCTTCCATAACCTTCCAGTCAACCATTCACCAAGTCCTCCGGATTTATTTTTATCTCCAAAACTCTCCACTTCCACTGTCTAGTTAAGTCTCTTATCTCTTAACACCTGCATGACCTCAACAGTCTCTGAGCTGGTCCTTTTGCCTTTGATCTCTTATCTCGTCGATTAATCCTGTAGACTGCTACCAGATTAATCTCCCTCAAACTGCACCCTATGTCCTTCCCCTGTTAGGAATCCATGGTTCTGCTACCATCCCTTCAAACTCAAACTTCCCATCTGATATTCAAAGCTCACCATCCACCTTATCTAGCCACACTTTTCTCTTATTTCTCTGTCCCAGGCAAGCTGTCCCTTTTTAGCTCCTTCCCACAGTACTTCTGAGTCTTGTATTCATGAGCATCTCCTACTTCCTGCCCGTCTGAATCTCACCAACCCTATAAGACTTAGCATTATGGTTCTTCCCCAAACCCTACTCCTTTTTTTTTTTTTAAATTATGATTGCAGTATAGTTGGCATATTATATTAGTTTCAGGTGTACGACCTAGTGATTCAACAGTTTTACACATTACTCAGTGCTCACCACGGTAAGTTGTAGTCACCATCTGTCACCACACCATGTTACTACAAGATTACTGATTACATTCCCTATACTGTACTTTTCACCTCTCTGACTTATTTATTTTATAACTGGAAATTTGTCCCTCTTAATCCCTTTTACCTATTTTACCCATCCCTGCCCCCACCAACCCCTCCCTCCCCACCCCTCCACCCCCACCCCCGGCCCTCTGGCAACCACCAGTTTGCCCTGAACCCTTGAATTCTTAGAGCAGAGAGTCCTCAGCTGAGACAGTGGAAAGCTAAATCTTGCAGACAGATCAACTCCAAAATCCCTGAAGAAACGACTGGGGACCAACTCTCAACTCAGGAAGGGCAGGTAGAAAAAGCCAGGCACAGAGACAGAGTTTGGAGCCAGGGAGATCAGTGAATGTGGGCAACAAATTGGGGGAGATGTGCTGATCCCGAGCAAATGTTTAGAACATCACTTACGGTTTGAGGCTTTAGTTCAATAAATTCATTAAATGTTTCTTGAGTGTGTTTTCTGCAGGTCCTGCTCCTGGTGCTTGGAGAGCTAACAGCAAACCAGGCAGACATGGAGCATGTTTTCTAAACATGTTGATCCAACATTTACGGAGCATGTTTTCTAAAGTGTTGTCAGACAATCAAATCATTACAATGAGGTGTTAGGTGGAGGGCAATGTATGGTAGGAGGACCTGACCTAAATTTCACTTTTCTTTGAGATCCAGACCTGGATTTCAAGCTGTTTATGTGACATTTCTACTTAGTCATTCCTCCACAAACATACACGTTCAAGACCAAACTCATTATTTCCCACCCTATTTTCCCCAAATGTAGCCTTCTATGGGTGTTTCTTGTCTCAGTGATGGGCTTCATCAAGCACATGGATATATAAACCAGAAATGTAGGAATCATCCTTGACACCTCTTCCTCCTTCATTCTTCATCGCCAATTCATTACCAAATACCAGTAATTTCATCTAAAGATTTCTCAAATCCATTTCCCTTTCGCCATCTCCACTGTCCCAATCCTGAGAAAGTTCTCCTTTCTCTCCTAGACTGTTTCAGTAACACAGATCAGATCATGCCCTTTCCTGCCTAAACTCCTCCAGTGGATTCCCATTGCTTTCACAATGAAGACTCAAATCCTTGGCATGTCCCAAGTGGCTTTCAAGGTGTCTGATCCCACCTGCCTAACCAACTCTTCTTGTACTTCCACCTCCCTCTCTCTTCCTGCTTCAGCCACATGGACCTTGTTTCTGTTCCCTGATGTACTAGCCCCCTGCCTCTCTCCCCCCGCCCCGCATCCACGACAAGGTAGTGCAGCATACTTCCCTGTCTGGAATGTTCTTCCCTCTTGTCTTTGTCTAATCAACTTTCACCTTTGCAATAGGGACAAGATACCATGTACTTACTTATCAAGAAAGTGGAAACAAATTCTACCTCACAGGTAATGAGGGAACAGACAACCGAATGTATAGGGAACACGACAAAAGGCAGACTGACCCACTCTTTAATAATATTGTTCTCTTCCCTTCTTCAACTTATTTACTTCTGTCCTGCAGCATTACCAGTTTCTTTCTTTTGGTAAACCTTCACAACATAGGTCTAGAGGGAAGATGTGATTCTGTCAAGCCCTTTTCCCTCAGATTAGTGCATCTGCTGTGTGCCCATTCTCGGCAGTGGATTTTGGAGGGGGGCAAGATAGCGTGGTGGTAAAATGGGCAGATTTTGGAGCTAAAGAGACCAGAGTTCTTATCCCAGACTCACCGCTAGCCTGACTCCATTACGAGCCATATGACCTTGAGGAGGTCATTGAACCTCTTTGAGCTCTTTGCCTCCTCCTCACAAAGGAAAGGACCATCTCTGCTCCTTCCTCCGGGGGGCTGCTTCGAGGATGAGGGGAACGTTGCAGGTAAAAGCACTTCATAACTAGCAGGGGCTGATGCTTTTATAACCAAGGGGGTTTAAACACCCTGGGTGTTTCTGATTTTGTCCTGGCAGTGTTCCCATGCTTTACTGCTTCTTCATGTGCCTTTTTACAACTCCTTACAGACTTCACCTACTGCAAAGAGGGGGAAACATTTTGTCCCCTTCACAATGCACCTTCCCATTGGTGTCATCCCTTTAGCTTCTCCGAAGAGTTTAACCTGCTTTCCAAAGGGAACCTTCATTTCTCATCACAAGACTGCAAAAAGTGGTATTTGACTTCTCATGGATAATGTCTATGTTCTCTCTTATTTATCTATCTGATAGGACTGTCCTAGATGGGATTTGATCAGGGCATTGGCGGGTAACCTGATGTAAGAAAGCCTCAGGCATGGGGTCTTGCATTAAGTATTCACATTTTCTTCGTATATGATTCTGAAGACTGTGCTCCGACTTGCTGTAAACATTGCGTGGGAAGGGTTTTACCTTTGAAAATAGTTTGCATGGGGGCATCTGGATGGTTCAGTCATTAAGCAACTGCCTTTGGCTCAGGTCATGATCCCAGGGTCCTGGGATCGAGCCCCGCATCGGGCTCCCTGCTCAGTGGGAAGCCTGCTTCTCCCTCTCCCGCTCCCCCTGCTTGTGTTCCCTCTCTCGCTGTCTCTGTCAAATAAATAAATAAAATCCTTAAAAAAAAATAGTTTTCTTCTCCTGTTTAAATGGGGGGAGGGAAACAAGGAAAACTTCTCCTCATAACAATTCATTGGGTGCTGGTTTGCACGTAGTTCTGTGAAGTGAACACCCAACAGTGCAACAGACAAAATGCCTGGCCTCTAGAATGTCCGAGTCCACCCCCATCCCAAGACGTATCTGATAAGTTGGCACTTGGTGAAAAAACAAACTAAACCAAATTTTTACTTATTGAACATGCATTTTTATTGTGTAAGCTTGTAATTTCTCTTTCTGGAGACTATTTTGGTGGAAGGAATAATGTCACTAATACTAAAACCATTGTTGTTGTTGTTTTAACCCCTTTGATCTTTTAAACTTATCCTCTTGGTTACCTCACTCTGCTTTCTTTTTGTCTGGTTACACCACCGTGTCTTTTGTTACTTCCTTCCCATTCTTTATCCAGGGTCTGAAACCCAATAGGCTCCTGGATATTAGTGGGAGAAAACTGGCTGGTTCTAGGCTTGCCTGACTTTCTGCTCAGCACCCTGCCTCTTCCTCCTCGTCTCTTTCGCTCGCTTACTCTCTTTTAGGACTGTTATCAGCAAAACCCCATCACGATGAGTGGGTGAAGTTATTAACATTTCACAGGGTTCGGGGGTGGAGTCCGCAGCCCTGAAGGTGTAATCACAAGATGTATGGGCAGATCATGTTCCAGGCAGGAGTTTTATGTTCTTCGGTTTTAAAGCAATATGTTATCCTCTGAAGATGAACACCAGCCAATTGGAGAACAGAGACAATACTAAAGATATGTCTAATTCCCTCATTTTCTATGTATCAACCCAATTACTTTCTCTATTGACAATGAAACTTGGAATGAAAACTAACATGTAATAAATAATACTGGATAAACACGAAGATGTCATTGTCTTTGATCATCTTCACTGATGACAAGGAAATGACTGAACGTCATTAATGACTGTCCACAAATGAGGCAGTTGATTTTTTTCAGAGACAGGTTTCTTAACTACAAACACAAAGGTGTGAGGGCATGGGAGGGTTAAGGTTTGAGTTTCTATGAAATCACCGTAATCTGAACCTGGTCCTCAAATGACTATTATGCCAAACGTTTCTTGGTGAAATACAACTCATTGTGAATTCTGATTACATTTCCTATTCCCTTCCAAAGAAACAGAAAGGAAATTAAGTTATATTTGATTACATTACAAAAAAGCCAACTGGTGTCTGGGCAGTCATTACCATGTCAGAAGCAAATGGCCATATCGTTTGGGGGCAGGCTCTGGGCTACTGGGCTCCGGCACATGGACTTGACCTCTTGTTCTTTACGAAAACAACTTGCAAGCATCAGGAGAGAGTTACAAGAACACAAATGTACCTATGTGTTCTCATTATGAACAAAGCCAAATAACGTTTGTTCATGTAAAATAAATGAAAATTACATGTCTTGAAACATGAGTCCAATTTGTTATTTGCTCACAGCAATATTACCAATTTTAGCCTATCAGGTTTCGTAAACTATCTTCAATGCCGTCAAGTCCATACGGTGGAGCAAAGTATACCAAAGATCTATTTCAGTAGTTATCAGCCACTTTTGGTTTGTAGACCACTTGTTAGTGTCATAGAACAATAAAAATGTTCATTTCTCAAAGGCAGCGGCCATATCAATCCCCTGAGGATTCTGTTAAAATGAAGTTTTGAGTAGGTAAGACAGAGATGAGGCCCACTGCTCCGCAGATCTCGGAGGTGCCCGCGCTGGGGTGAACACATTCGGATAGCGGGGTAATACACAGCATGTGGCCTCCTATCTTTATCGGCCCCAGACTGTCAGTAGAATTAATAGGCAGATGTGAGCTATTTCAATTAAACACAAACAACGCAACCCCTGACTTTTATTTCATATTCTAAGGACATCATGAGTTCATCCTGGAATGCAAAGTATGGCTGAGGTTATGATTTCAGGTTTCAAAATGGTTCAGGAAGAGTATCTGCCGTACGCCTGCAGGAAGGCCGTGGGACACCAGTCTTCCCAATCCTCCTTTAAAAAGCACTTCATGTTATAATTGCACCAGTTAGAAAACACTCGGGAGCGTGCAGCCTCAGGCTTTGGGCCTCTCTGGAATGATTCTTCTTTGCAGCCAGCGTTGAGGAGCCCCCGTTGGAGATGACAGGGCTGGGCACGCACAGGGCTGATGTGCTCACAGCTCCTGTGGAGTGCCCCGTGCGGCTTAGAGCGCGAACATATACCACAAGGCAAATAATCAAGTGAAGAGAAAAAGAGCGACTTCCAGAGAGAGAAAGAAGAGGAACCATGACCAGAAGGGCTGAGGGGCAGGCTAAGGGCTTGACTGCGGTGCAAGAAGAGCTGGGGGACTGAGTGGAGGCCTCCCGGGTGCGGGTGCGGGCGGCAGGGAGGAGACAGGTGTCATCCTCTTTGTTACTTGTATTGATACAGAAGCATCTTGAAGGGAAATGAATGGAGGGCGGGTAGGGAATGTATGTGTGTAATGACCACTCTTCTCAAAACTAATGCTTTCATTTTCGGATCTGCTTAAAGGAAACGGGAGAGGGACTATTAAACACCCTGAATCTGGGACAACAGTAAAACTTTAAAAGGGCTCGCTGTGGCCCCTACCTGCAAACCCAGCCGGGGGGCTCCTTCAGCTGGTACAATACAGTGTCTGTGTGGTTGGTGGCTCAGTCTATGTTTATGATACTCTTTGCCAAATCTTAATTCTTGTATCCAAGCAGCACAAAGAATGTGAGAAGATGTGGCGTGATAGCGCGCACTGCCAACATTCAGCACCTCCCACGGGTCCGTCTGCGCTCCGGGCAAAGGGACGGCTGCACAAACATTACACAGCCCGCCGATAAAATTCAGCGAGCACGGGGGGCCGAGGGTCTATCTAGATGCGATAACCATCATAATAGAAAGTTAACCCTTGGCTTCTTCACAGGGAACACATACTTATAAGGTTTCAGACACCATTGTTTTTTGTGAATCAGAAACCATAATGCAAGAGACACCTGGTGAACAGTAAATATCGAGACGGTAAGAAACCAAATCTGAACACCTTTATCAGAGAGGCACCACCCAGTTTGGGTGAACAAAAGATTCATGGTTTTCTCTTTCTCAAAGAGTTCACTTCTGTGTGCGTTCTGTTTGTGATCTTCTTTCAGCTGATAGTGGCTTTTGGTTACAAACTCTTATCCTTGTATCTTCTGCCTCACAGCTGTTTAAAGTTCCCATTGGCCACTGCCATTAAGCAGCGCCTGGACCCTGTGCCCTTACACAGACAGCCCCACTTGAGAGCCTTTGGCCTCTCTGACTGCCCTGTCCCTTTAGGAAAACGTTGGTGCAACAAAGGAGGAGTGATACTCTGATGGCTTTAGGGAGCCCCTAAAAAGGCAGCAGACCTGTCCCAGGCCACAAAGGGGCCCTTGTGGGCTTGTTTATCTATAGGCCCATGAAAACCTAGGAAGTCACTTTGTTTGACTGGACTAAAAAGCTTAAAATTGTCTCAAGCACAGATCTGCTTTCATTAAGGAAAAAAAAATCAAAGGAGGAAGGTATCATCTTCAATCTCACATTCCTCCTTCTCTTGTATCACCTCAGTAAAAGGCATTAAGCAAACTATATGTAATTATTAACTGATGGATTCCTTTTTTTTCTTTCTTTTTTTTTTGGAGAGGGGGAGGGGCAGAGGGAGAAGGAGAGAGAGAATCTCAAGCAGACTCCCCTCTATAAGGGGAGTGAGCTCACAACCCTGAGATCATGACCTGAGCCGAAATCAAGAGTTGGATGCTCAACTGACTGAGCCACCCAGGTGCTCCCATTATTAACCGATGGATTCTTTATAATACTCTTCAGCTAGAGCCTGCAATATTTATTTGGCTTTTTTTCATGCATTTATCTCCCTCAGCATTTTATCTCCCTCAGCATTCTAGACCAGAAACCAGTATTTTGTTTGACAGGTGTTAAGTAAGATAAAAGGGGACATTACACATGCATATATTGGAAATTGTGCAATAGATTGTAAACACTGATACATTCTGATGAGATGATTTACTAACCAACTGCTCATGGCTTAGTCTTGCCAAATAATCACCGTGAATAATTGCCTACACCCCAAGCTCTAAAACATCCTGCTTGTAAGAAAGTTCTTTTTGTGAGAAATAACTAATTTTTATTTACTCAGAGATTCTAAATCAATGAAGAGTGGAAACTCCTGACAGAAAACCTGTGTGTTTGGAATAAGGAACAGTAACACCACTGCCGTGTTATGTTTGTGGATGTGTCTGTGCGTGAAGCTGAGGTGTGTGTGAGTCTCTCTGTGGGACTGTTTGTATGCCTGTATGTGTGTGTGTGGCGATGGGGAAGTTGGGCAGTAAGGCTTCAAGACATACCATTAGATCTCAGTTTACGGCTATGAGGACCCCTGATGTACATACAGGACTTGAAAAATTAAATCTGTATTGGACTCAGCAAACATTTTACTACAAAGCAGCTCAGATCACCTGAAAACAGAATAAACTGAAGATGCCAAGCTGTCTAGATTGTGACACTCCTTTTTCTAGATAAAAGGAGAAAGCATTCTCTCTGATTTGAACTCCGGAACTAAAATATTACAGGGGAAGGCAGGACAAGATCCTGGACGTTCTGTCCCTTGATGCCAGCGTATCCGAGAGGCTTTTCACGGCGGATGCTGTGCCTGAGTATCTGACCTGAAACTCCAAACTCCAGCACTGGTCCCTCCCACACGTCTTGTTTAATGAGGATTCGAAGGATTGTTGCTCTAATGAAAAGTCTCATTCACAACTTCTTTAGGTATGGTCCCCAGCCAAGGAATTTATGAAAATGGTCATTTGGACATTTCAGTGCTCCTTCCCATATTGATCCTGAGAACACTGGCAATTGATACTTACAGGGACTGAAGGCTTCGCAAATTCTGCAGAGCTTCCGTCGGTACCTGTCTTAGGTGATTATTCTGCAGCATACTGCATATGAAAACAAACGAAGAAAAACATTAAAGAAGGTTCACAATAATTAATAATAATTGGCCGTAGCAGTGCCAGGCACTGTTCTAGGCGTCAGGGAAACAGCAGAGCATCAGACCAAGTCTTGGCCCTTGGGGAGCTTACATTCCTGTGTGGAGTAAAAGATAATTAAAAATTAATGGATGTGTCCATAACATCAGACAAGGGATAGGTACTATGAACAAAAAACAAAACACGGTTTTGGGATGGATGGCTATGAGGGGTGAGATTTTTTTTCTTTTTAAGATTTTATTTATTTATTTGACAGAGAGAAAGCGAGAGAGGGAACACAAGCAGGGGGAGTGGGAGAGGGAGAAGCAGGCTTCCCGCGGAGCAGGGAGCCCGATGCGGGGCTCGATCCCGGGACCCTGGGATCATGACCTGAGCCGAAGGCAGACGCTTAAAGACTGAGCCACCCAGGCGCCCCAAGGGGTGAGATTTTTATCTTAAAGGTGGTCAGGGAAGATCTTTCTTAGGAGGTGATACTTGAGTGGAAACTAGGATGGAGGCATGGAGCAAATTCTGTGAACATCTGGGAAGAATTTCTGAGAAGAGGGAGGAGTAAGTGCAAAGGCCCAGAGGCGGGAGCTTGTTTGACTCATTCAAGGAGCAGCAAAGGAGGAGTGAGTGAAAGCAAGAGGCTGGGAGAAACTGAGCCATCTCATGGAGGACTTGTAGGCCACAATGAGTCTTTTAAGTGTGATGAGAAACTCTTGTTGAAGGGTTTATGTAGGGAAATGATATGCTCTAATTTATGTTTTTTTCCTTTTTAAAAATTTGATTATAGTTGACATACACTGTAACATTAGTTTCAGGTGTACAACTTCCTGATGTATCAGTTTCTACATCATGCTATGTTCATCACATGTGTAGCAACCATCTGTCTCCATACATCACTATTACAATACCACTGACCGTACTCCTTATGCTCTGCTTTTTATTCCTGTGACTTATTCATCCCATAACTGGAAGCCTGTACCTCCTACTTCCTTTCACTGATTTTGCTCACCATCTCCACCCTCCATCCCCCAGCAACCATCAGTTTGTCCTCTGTATTTATACGCCTGATTCTGCTTTTTGTTTGTGTATTCATTTTTTCAGATTCCACTGATGAGTGGAATCATGTGGTATTTGTCTTTCTCAGTCTGATTTATTTCACTTAGCATAATACTCTCTAAGTCTATCCATGTGGCCTCAAATGGCATGATCTCATCTTTTTCGTGGCTGCATAATATTTTCTCTCTCTCTCTTTCTCTCACACACACATTTCCTTATCCATTCATCTATTGATGGACACAGGTTGCTTTCATATCTTGGCTATCATAAATAACATTGCAGTAAAGACAGGGGTGCGTACATCTTTTCAAATTAGTGTTTTTGTTTTCCTTGGGTAAATACCCAATACTGGAATTACTGGAACATATGGTATTTCTATTTTTAATTTTTTGAGGAAGCTCCCTACTGTCTTCCCCAGAGGCTATTCCGATTGACATTCCCAACAACAGCGTTCGAGGATTCCCCTTTCTCCACATCCTCGCCAACACTTGTTTTATTTATGCTTTTAAAGGATCACTCTGATGACTATATAAATTAGACAAATGGAAATGTGGATACAGTAGGAAGCTATTAAAAATATCCCCTCTTCTTGTGTGTGGTCATATTTTAATAGAAACTAAATACTTTTTGTGAAGTTTTGTGCTTTTGTTTGCCTGGATTCAACAGTTTCAGAATGTGAGGACTATAGAACAGAAACACCTGGTAACAATGAAATAAAAATATATCATTGCTAGTAGGGAAATAGCAAGGAAAAAACTTTCCCATTAGATTCCTTGTATTTTGCTATCTTATTCATAAATGTTTGTAACACCACAATTTCACAGCCATTCCCTCTGTATTTCATAGTCTCTGTAAGCCAGAGGCAGAAGACTATTTTAGGAAAGCAGACATTTTACAGAAATATTTCTGCTGAGGAGGCTACTACTTACATTTGGATCTCTGAAACAGTGTGCCTGGTTCTCTTCTCTCCACAATGGAAGTTTCTTTTCATAAGATGCCTAGTTGGGATCCAACCCCAAGTATGTCTAACTCTGAACTTGATGTACGTTCCACTGCACCTTGCAGCATTCTCTTGAGGCATATTTGCTGAATGTCCAGAGTCTCAGGTTGTATGGTGTATGGTCTGATTAAGGTATGGGTAAGACAATGGGTTCTTGAATCTGTCCACCTCTTCCTTGCCACTAGCAGAGTGGCCTCAGGGAAATCATCCAGTTTCTCCACATCTCAGTGACCAATGATAATACCCACCCGAGGGCTTCCTGCGATGATCTGATGAGTGAATGTACACAGAACAATCCCTGCTGTATGGTAAGCATTCCATAAAGGTCGGCCCTTTCTGGATGAATTGACAGACTCCTTGTCAAAACTAACAATGTAATGAGATCATACTGGGTATGACATTTTAATTAGCCAGAAAAAAAAATGGGCAGGAAAAAAAATCTGTGCCAGTGGTTCTCAGACTTCGGGGTTCATCAGACTCCACTGGAAGACTTGTTAAAACCCAGCGTGCTGGGCCCCACCCTCAAAGTTTCTGGTCCAGTACGTCTGGGTAAGAGCCAGAGAATGTGCATTTCTAACCAACTTGCAGGTGATACTGGTGCTGAAGGGCAAGGTGCTACACACTGAGAACCACCCTATGCTAGACTAAGTGATTTCTGGTAGAGTATTTACACCTAAACTTGAGGCTATATTGACCTTGGAGATAAGGCCTAAGTTTTGAGTCTTAGGGAGCAAACCATTTAATCTCTCTGACCTTTGGTCACTTATCTGTGTAATGGGAATAGAATAAGATCATCTGATTGATAAGGTGTTTGAGGATTAAAATATGAAGGTATTTATAACACTCATATATACAAATGTGAATTTGTATACAAATAAGACATGAAAAATACTTAAAGGTCATAAAATTTATACTTTTCTTATCATGTCTGAGATTCTGTTTAATAAAGAATAGAATTATGTCACTTGTATTCCAATAGTTCGCTGAAATAATTTCATAATTAAACTTGAATTCAACTAACATTTTATAAATCAAGAATGTCAAATGTATTGGTTCCTTATGAACAAAGTCAAGTGTGAGGAAGATCTCATGCTTCACATACCTGTTAGGGAATTGGGAAAATTGTAGCTTGAATTCTGTATTTTGCATAATTTACCTGAATAGTAACATTTTACATTTCTAGGTTATTTTACATTTTTCCAAGTAGTTTTAATATGTTGTTTAATTTTTAACTCCACAGAATGTTTTCTAAGTCACTCATGAATTGAGTGATAAGTTTAAATGATGGTACGACACAGATAATGGACTTAATTGATGTCTAAACTTTGTAGGTAATATATTACTCTATAAAGTATTTATTGAATAGTCTTTCTATGCTTTGCTAACCAAACAGTGAAACTATTAAAATGTGGACTTCCTAAAAAATTGGAAAATTGGAGTAGAGGATAAGAGATATTCAGATGGTTTTCCTTCATTAAGTAGTTGCAAACTGTCTCCGAAGTTTTATATATCTGGTTTCAGAAAACAGAACTTAAGTGAGCTTTGCTAATGATAATTTTTAAACTACCCCTGAACTACCACTCAGCAATTTAATTTTTGAACTACTTCTACCAGTAAAATACCAAAAATACAATTTAAAAAAATCACTTAAGTCCTGAGCTCTTCCTAAAATAACTTCTGTTTAATTACTTTTAAATAACAAAACAAGAGCAAGTTATCTCCATTATATCCTTATAAGTCTCCAGTGAGTTAATTAGAAAATTCTGTTTTTGTTTAAGATATCCTAGTGTGAGACAAAACAATTAAAGGGTTTACAGCACTATGGAGTGCAATTAGAACAGAAAGCATTCACAACATGGTTGCTGATTTCTTTTGCAAATATTCCTTTATTCAGTGCATTGAATATAAGCAGAAAGCACCGGTAAACTGAATATGCGTTTAGGCACTTTTAGCTTCGTTTTTTATCATTCGCATACGGGTGACAAAAGAAAATAAAGCACTTTCTCTAGAGACAAAGGATGGTTGCATATTTTCTTAATTTCTTTCTCTGATTTTAAAATATTAAAAATTTAAAAATGTTTTTATTTTTTAAATTTATTTTAAAATGTATTAAAAATCTACATATATTTAAATTATTAAAAATTTGAAATATTCACTATTTCCTACAGCATCCCATACTTCTTAATAACACAATGTTTGGTTATCTTATTTGCCAACAGGACTAACTGAGAACAGGTACAGTGCAGCAGAGGGAGATGAAATCATATGTTATAAGGGGACTTCATCACATCCATAGCTTGATCCTTTGGTATCCCTTCTGCCTAATTGTTCTGTGTTCAGATAGCAAGTAACTGCTGAGACTCTGTTGTAAGTCTACGTGGGAATGAGAATTTTGGCTACTTGTACTTTTCCCCGGTTAGTTTTACCCATCACCTCCACATGGCTTTGGTTCTTGTGCTGGGGGGCAGAACGAGAAGCCGTTCCTTGACTGAATGGCTTACACGAGAAAATGAACCTTGGTTGAAGAGAGCCTGGTTCAGAATTCCATTGGACTGGGTATTTTGCAATGCAGAACCAATAACTTCTTTTTTTTTTATGAGGCCAATATACAGGGATAATCTTAAATATTAGTGATCTTCCAGAGTTCACAGTAGCAAGATTTCAGATATAACAGAGTCCTAGTCAAGGAGGGCTATTGCTATCTTTATTTTCTCAATGGACTGGATTACTATTCTCTCTCTCTTTTTTTCATCTTCTCTCTGCTGGTCAGAGACCCGGATGAATATAATTTGGATATTACCTTTCTTACCATGCTAATACTGTAATCAGTTCTTTCTTTCTTCCAATGACTTTTGGACTTTATAAAACGTGTGGAAGAGTTGTCATGAGCATAGAAACAGGCTTGTCTTCTTCTGCATTTTACCTCTAGTTTGGTCTTAACCCTATTGGACCCAATTCTCCCTTTAATACCAAATATTTTATAATGCCTCATCTCTTATATTTAGATAAAATTCATTAAAATATAGCCTATTTACATACATCATTTTGAAGAAAAAAATCAATATAATGTACTGCCCTAACTATATTATGAAGGACAAATAAAAGAGATTTATAATAAAGTGATACATGTGTCATTACACACATGATGTTCAGATAGGAGACATATTTATGAACGAGTCAGACATTTGCCTCTCCTTTTGATGAATAAGGTTGGGCATGAGAGAAACACCATGATCAGAAGCTATTCGGGACAAGAACAGGGAAATGAGATTAGAGGTCTAGATGGATACTGAGTGGCACATCACAGGACAGTTTACTTCATGCCAATCATCTGGAAAACCAAAGACATCCCCACAAGTTTCCAAAACACTCTGTGGCAGGCAGAATGACCATGGTTGAGAACCACTGTTCTTCTACCAAAATACTTTCAAAATATTTGACGATTGAATTTGCTCATTGAATATTAGTGTTTAACTCAGCAAAGTAAAAGGAAGAGTGAATTCAATTCCTGGCAGGGGTCTTGCTCCTCTAGATTCCTCTTCACATGGACAGCGATCTGCAAAGTCTGAAACTGACATTCCTGCGCTTACAACTTTTCCCTGGTTCCTCAACACGCCTAGAACATGATCATGCCCATGCTTATTTGACATGACACACAGGATCTCTGGGACCAGAACCCTTTCTATCTCTTACAGGAAGCCAGTCTGAACCATCAGACCAGACTAAATGCTTCCCAACCTCTGGAGTTCCACAGTGCCCTGCATATATCTCTAGACACACTTTTCAGATGAATCAGAGATTTGTTTGTTTGTGTTTGTCCTACTTTCCTGATCCCACAACCTATCACTACATTATAAACCCTTCAAGGGCATGGACCACACTTACTGATCTTCGTATTTTTAGTAATAATCTGTTCAATGCCACACACACACACACACACACACACACACACTTTGTCTCTCTCTCTCTCTCTAGCTCAGTATACCCAAAATACATTTTGTTAAGTGAATTAAAATAATTGCTTGTAGTATAACTTATTTAACAAGTATAATAACAAGTATTAACAAATGCTTTGTGGTATATATCTCAACATTGAAAAAACATCATTTTTTTTTGTCTTACCTAAACTCGATTTATTTATGATGCATTTTGAATGGTTTGCTGAGTTCATGGAGATATAGGTGCATTAAAGAGTTGGTGCTACAGCTCAGAATTTTACCACATAATGAATTAACATTAGGATTTGGTAATAGGACAACTTAAAAATATTTCTGCCTAATAGAAAAAACAAGTTAACAGTAGGGGGGACCAAACTCAACCACCTAAGCAGACCAAACAATGGTTCTGCTGTTAAATTTGATTTTTAACAAAATGTTGAATTTAAATAAAAGTGCTTTTCTAATAGCCTCTCTATCCCTCAGGTCAATGAAATACATTTTCCATTAAGGAGAAATATATCAAATGCCTTCTTAGAGTTCATAACTTTTATCTCAAAGAAAGGAAGTAAATTCAGGATATTCTCTGAGATAAAATTTTCGTGGTATGACTTTCAACTTAGGCTACCTATTTTCTCTACCTAGGTGATTCTTTTTCCTACACAGAATAAAGTGAAAGAAATTAAGCAATGAGTACTAGAAGGAGGTATTCAATAATAATGAGTTTTCTGATGAACAAACTGGGAAGTTGGGTATTAAATAATAAGAAAACCACTTTTACAAGTCTCACCGAATGAACAATTCTCAATTAAATACTCAGTGTATCTGTTACGGACTCGGCTTTTCTCTATTCATAAGTGGAATATAAACTTGGTCGTGTTTTAGCTAATCCTTATTCGGTGCATTTTAAGGAAACAAGCTTGACAAATTGTTTGAGGCTGTGGTCTCATCATGTCAGTATCATAATGATTTATTCACTTGGTGATCAAAATGATTCAAGAAACTGTCCCCAACTTCATTACACAAAAGGAAAGGGAAATGGCTTCTTAAAAGTCCAATTTGATAAGTTGCTTCTTTAGAGGCAATTTTAGAAATTAAATTAGAACAGGAGGGATGGACTTTTTTTTCCACACACAAATCCAGCCGGTCCTATGGTACCAATGAGGTAGACTTGAATTTAAGTGAATTAGCCTATGGTTCTAAATAGCTTATTAGAGGGATTCAGTCTTTACAAGTTAATTACCATCTACTTGACACTAAAATCAGAAATATAACAAATAAAAAAGAAATATAACAAATAAGACCCTGTTTACTTACAGAACTTTAAGACTGTAAAGGCCAGCGAATGCTCCCTTGGGAATGTATGTCAAAGAATTTCCGGCAAGACGTCTGTGGGTTTCAAGGGAGAGGAGAGACAGTGAGCATAGTTTTCTTCATGTGGAATTCATTTAGTTGTTAAGAAATGCAACAGAATTTTGTTCAAACCACAAATGTCAAAAACAACTGTAGAGAACCTTGTCTTGTTATATTTTGTGAAAAGCTTCTGTAAATTTCTAATCAAAAGGCTGGCAAAAGAAGTGCCTACAAAGAAATATAATAAGTTATCTATTTTTACACTAAATCATTTAATAGCTTAGACTATATATGTAGCTCTCCTTTCTAAAAAATTTTATATGAAAATTAGTGCCATATAATAATCTTCAAAAATTGTAATGTCAAACTGTGATTGTCACATGATTTTTACAATTTTTCTGTAGAAGTCTAAATAAATCAGATAATCAAACATAAGAATTTTTCTGTTGCAATTATCCCACAAAATACCCAACTTTCTTGCTAAATCTGGCAAATAAGAATGCAGACTATCACAGTTAGTTTTTTCTTTTTCTTTTTCTTTTTTTTAATTAACATATAATGTATTATTTGTTTCAGTGGTACAGGTCTGTGATTCAACAGTCTTGCACAATTCACAGCACTCACCATAGCACATACCCTCCCCAATGTCTATCACCCAGCCACCCCATCCCTCCCACCCCCTCCACTCCAGCAACCCTCAGTTTGTTTCCTGAGATTAAGAGTCTCTTATGGTTTGTCTCCCTCTCTGGTTTCGTCTTGTTTCATTTTTTTCCTCTCTTCCCTTATGATCCTCTGCCTTGTTTCTCAAATTCCACATATCAGTGAGATCATATGATAATTGTCTTATTTTGCTTCGCATAATACCCTCTAGTTCCACCCACATCATTGCAAATGTCAAGATTTCATTTTTTTTGATGGCTGCATAATAGTCCATTGTGTATATATACCACATCTGCTTTATCCATTCATCTGTTGATGGACATCTAGGCTCCTTCCATAGTTTGGCTGTTGTGGACATTGCTGCCATAAACATTGCGGTGCACGTGCTCTTTCGGATCACTACATTCACAGTCAGTTTTTTCTAAACTCTATCGGGAAAGGGTATTTTAATCAACGGTTCAATTGGAATTGTATTTCAAAATGGTATTATGCTTAAAAAATTGAAAACAATAAAGAGTGTTTAGTATGAAAGACATGAATAAGGTTTATTTAGTGGAAAGTTTTGACATCATTAACTGGTAAAATTTAAAGAGTGTATAATATTTTTCTAAGTGGGAAACAGTCAAGGTGAGAACATACGCAAAAAGATGGACAAGGTGTGGTACCGGAAGCACCTGGTTCAGTACTTTTCTGGCAATCACATCAAAGCCATAACCTCAGGTGTTAGATGGTTCCACAAAATGGAAAATCCAAGAACAACACAGTGACTCAGAAGAGCACAGAACCTTTTAAGGAGCTGATCACATTGTAGAAGGGTGGGTAAAGCCGGCAATCAAGACACCCGCATGTTTTCTTGACGGAGGTGGAGGTTGGAGTAAAAGGGTGGAGGGGCCCACTTGAACTAGTGCTTATTCCTGAAGGGCCGAACAGCTTCAAATTTGTATTTTGATATTATCTACAAATGAGAGATAATTCAGTTCCACTGAGCTCCACTGACGGGACTGAAAAAAGCCATTCAGCATACAACTTCAAATATGTGTCCCCGGGCTAGTCTGCATCACCAACAAGCTGGGAGTATTGAAATAAATATTATCTCATAAGCAGCACCTCTGAATAGCATGTTTGGTATGTGTATTAGAAAGCGTAATTTGCTCGATCCAAATTAAATTGACTTAAAATGAAAATGTATCACAATTTTTGTAATCTTGCTTTTATTTTTTTTAATTTTAAAATATATAACAAGAGACTTGAATCTGAGAAGGTCTGCCTATTTCGGGTCTGCAGCACCAACTTGCTGTGAGCTGTTAAGTAAGTTTATATTGTTGAGATTCATTTTCTCACTAATTACATGAAACAGTAAGATAAGGTAGCTACTCAGGTCCCTTCTATCTCCTACACTCTAGCACTTCTCTCTCTCGTCTTATGTTTATTTGTGTTTGTGCCTATTTTCCCTCTCTTAACAGATATAATTTTGTTAAGATTCAGATAGCTCTTATATGGTACTCCTCCCGCCTTCCTCATGGTGCCTAAAGACGTCTTTTTCAAACTGTAAATAAATCTAGTGGCTTGGAATAGAATTAAGAAAAAGAGAGTAGAAAAACAACAGATTGCATTTTCTACTCTAGTAGAAAAGTATCTTTTTATGAAAGCTTTGTTTTGAAACATGTTTGTGAAACTGGATTGAGGGGAAGAAATGGATTTCTTCCTGTATATGGTCAGAAAAGTTTGAAGGCCACTAGCCTAGAGCATAGTATGTATGCCAATAACATGTAATTCAGCTAATATTTAACCACGGTGGTTTCAGAGGTGTTTTGTTTATTTCCTATAAAGTCTTACTAGAAAACCCTCTTTAGACTATCACAACTGGCTTTCCATCCAGTCTCCCACACTGAATCCCTCCCTACGCCCACTTATTCTGTGTCCGCCACCATCTTTGTAAAGCCAACTCTGATTATATCACTCACCTGTTCAAAACCCGTCACCAGTTCGCATGCCAAATGAAAAGAAATGCAAAGTCCTCAGCTTCCTCTCCATAATTCCCTGATCTGTGTTCTATGATGTAGCTCCACGAAACCGTGAGACTGGCTTTTCCTAACTGTGCCGTCCACCATCTCCCTTCTGGCCCTTTGCTCTATCTAAAATGTTCTTCCTCCTCTCCCTCCCTGTCTCTCAAAGCAATTTCATTTCTTAGTTTTCCAAATGGATGGGCCGGCTTTCTATTTTGAACCACTTCGGTAGCACTTTGTGCCTCTCTATGGGTTTGCTGGCTACCTTGTGTGACAGTGCGTACCTGTCTTGTCACACACATTCCCCTGAAAGTGGGAATTCTTTCTGTATCCATTATAGGGCCTTGCATAGTGTCCGAAACAGAATAGGCTGCCCCAGTAGTGTCCAACTAATCATTTGAGTAGAAGCGACTAAATGTCCCCGGCATCCATTGCCCCCTCCTTCTAGAATAGTACCCGCTACCCAGAGTTCTAGCCCAGTATGTGGTCACCCAGCTGGAGACGACACTTCCCAGCCTTCCTTGCATCTAAACATGGTAATGTAACCAAGTTTGGGTGTGAGTGAAAGTGAGGTGTGAAAACTCCCGTGTCACCTCCTTAGAAGGAATCTGCTTACCCCCAGTGTTGTCTATTACAGGAAATTCCTGCAGAAGTGGTACTGGCAAGACAGCACTAATGATTCTGGTGTGGAGAACACTCCACCCAAGGCAAAACAAGGGCAGCGAAGGAGCCAGAAGGAACCCGAGCCCCTGGATGACTTTAGGGAGCAGAGCGGTCCCCTCGCCCTGGCGTCCTCTTCTGATGAGTAACAGAATCAGTGTGATCCCTTGTTGCCCTCTGCAAACAAGTCCGTGATTGAAGGATTATGAAGCTGGCAAGGCTAGTAAACCTCCGCTGTTAGAGACCTTACTAGATGCCAGGCTTGAGGAGCCATGTTTGCAAAACCGTTCCAAACTGCAGCATCCACTCTCCTCTCCTTATCTCCCTTTTGTCCTTGTATCATGAGCTTGCACTTGGCACCCCTGAACGCTCACAGCCATTGCATGTTGCTGTTTCGAACAGTCACGCTAAAGTCGGAAGACGTTTACTTTATCATTCCTTCAAGCAATCTTTGCAGATCCGACAAGTATTGACAGAGGGCCTGCGCTGTGCGGTCGCTGCGGTCCGTGCAGAGATGCAGCAGTGATCCCCAGATGGGTAGAGCCGCTGACCGCACGGAGTTTCCTTTCTAATGTGGAGAGATGGTCATTAACGGAAACACAAAGGAAGACCACCACACAAAACAGACTCTGAAAAAAAACATCCAAGGCGAGGGGATGAGAGCAATGCGGACAGTGGGCGATTCTTTCAGATCCGATGTGCGGGGAAGCCTGTCTGCTGAGTGGGCATTTCAGCAGAGGCCTGAGACATGCAGGTATGTATGTGAAGGGAAAGTCGTGCAAGAGCCCCACGCTGGGAGTGGGCCTTGGGCGGGGGGGGGGGAGTCCCGAAGCTGTGAGGTGGCCAACAGGGCTGGGGTGGAATGACACAGGGAGCGAGTGCCGGCGCGGGGAGTGTGGAGAGGCGTCCAGGGCCACTTCATGCAGGGCTCCGGAGGCCACGGGAAGGACTCTGGCCAGGAGAGGGCATGCGATCAGACTTGTGTTTTAAAGTGGCTCTTCTGGGGGCGCCTGGGTGGCTCAGTTGGTTAAGCGTCGGCCCTCGGCTCAGGTCATGATTCCAGGGTCCTAGGATCGAGTCCCGCATCGGGCTTCTTGCTCAGTGTGAAGTCTGCTTCTCCCTCTGCCTGCCGTTCCCCCTGCTTGTGCTCTCTCTCTCTCTGACAAATAAATAAATACAATCTTAAAAAAAAATAAAGTGGTCCTTCTGATGGGAGCTCTTAAAGGGGAGAGTGGAGTGGAGTGGAAGCACAGGGGTGACCAGAGCAGTTCAGGTGGGAGATGCTGCTGCAGCCCCCCAGGGCAAAGGTGGCCAGAGGTGGTGGGATCTGGTGCAGAAGAAAGAAAAATCCAACCAGGCAATCCACTAGGGGCAGGGCGACATGTAGGCAGCCAAAAAAGAGCAACATTTTACATTTATGGTTATATTATCTATAACTCACGGTCATTTGCCTAGTTACCCAAAGTACTACGTGTAACACTGAAGTAATGAACTGTGTGTGACTAAGAGCTACTTAGTGGATTAAGACAGACTCAGGCTTGGTAGATGACCACATACGACTTGACTAATCAGACTGGGCTGACTGAGAACGGTTATTTTCGCCAAAAAGTCCCTAACTATCCCTGTTCACGGTCCTAACTTCAACAGTACATTTCGAAGTTCTAGGGCACAGCTTTCTTTCTTTCTCTCCTTCTTTTTTTTTACTATGTTAATCACCATACTAGGGCATAGCTTTCAAATGAATGCTTAACTCCTACTGCTGCTCATGTGTCATCACGCAGCTTCGAGGGTTCCTGAGACGTTGACTTTGGAAATGAAAACGAGGGAGTAAAAACTTTATTTACTTTATTAGTTGAAATTATTGTTAGGGCAGATACTTTTCTGTTACATTTCCTGAAGTCTAGCTTACTTCTTCCACATTTTCTTTTCTGGGCAAAGACTTTCAGAGCCCTTGAGTCTGTATTCAGAGCTAACCTGTGGAACCATGAACCTGTGTTATGAGGGGAGTTTGTCTTAAAGGAATTTTTGATGTGCTCTTAGCTATTTGCGAGGCCGGTGGAAGATCTATCTCATTGACAAAAAACAATAGTTTAAGGAAATCCCTGGATCCTTCTCATTTCTTTACCATGTGGGACGGTTTTAGTAATTCTAAAATTAAATACATATAAACTATAGGGGGGAAAAGGCTCTCAAATGAATACATGAATAATTAGAACTGCACACAAATCTTTCCTGTGACGATCTGAACTAACAAAATCTCTGGCAACTATGTTCCAACCCCGGAGACCCACATACCGTTTGTCTGAGAGTTGGATTTTTTTTTTCCTGTTTCTAAAATTATTTCATGAGAATGTCTCTTCCAACATCTTCATTTCTATAATAAGACACAACTTATTAAGAAAAACTTTTATATATTTTATATGATCTAAAAAACGTTTTCATTCTTAAAGATATTGCTCCACATGTAAGACTCATATTGTCCCGCTGTTGTTAGTGTTACTGACTCAGCTACCATAAAAAGAAAAAAAAAATCAAATTATAGTAGACACATGCCTCCTCAACTAAATCAAATAAGTAGATGTTTTGGTGTTTAACAACCAATTAAAATATCTTTGAGAGTCTATGTTTCTTTTAATCTCTATGAGAGTTTGAATCTCTAAAGAAATCTAAAGGTTTTTTTTTTTTTTTTTGGTAGCTTCATTTTGTAAAAAATGGAGAGACGAGAGCAAAGCAATCAGATGCGACCTCTAATTTCTGATTTCTCCTCTCTGGATGTTGGCCTGGAGAGGGAGAAGCATGTGGGTAAAATGGAGTGCGCACGGTGAGTGGAAGGGGTGCTTGACCCTGTGCTCTGGCGAGCGCCTCAGGAAAATTACTGTGCGGGGAACCATGCTCCAACGTGGGTTTCCCTGGCGGAGTTCCAAAGGCAGAAGAGCCTTTGCAGAGCTAAGTGAGAGGGCCTTGCTAGTTCTACCAGGCCTCCTGGGTCAGTTCTTGTGAGAAATTTTGCCTTGTAATTCTTAGGGATTCCACACCCCCCCGCCGCCTTTCCCTTTTTGGTTTTCTTCCTTCTCACCATTAGTGTACAGTAAGCTTAATAAAAGTCCCTTAACTTCCCTGGGCCTTATCTCACTTATTCTTTTAAAATGATAGGGTTCTGGGGCGCCTGGGTGGCTCAGTCGTTAAGCGTCTGCCTCCGGCTCAGGTCATGGTCCCAGGGTCCTGGGATCGAGCCCCGCATCGGGCTCCCTGCTCCGCGGGGAAGCCTGCTTCTCCCTCTCCCACTCCCCCTGCTTGTGTTCCCTCTCTCGCTGTGTCTCTCTCTGTCAGATAAATAAATAAAATCTTAAAAACAATGATAGGGTTCATTCACAGAAGTTTTCTCTGCCCTCAAGTTGTTTTTCTGCTACACGTGCCTTTCCTACTTACCTTCATTCTTTTCCCCCTCATCCTCCCTCTGGCCTGCTGTTTTCTTCTTGTTTATCATAAGATTTCTTTATTACACATTACTAACATTTTATTTTATTACTATTTTTTACATAACTTTTTTTTCAAGATTTATTTTTGGGGGGGGAGTGGAGGGGCAGAAGGAGAGGGAGAGAGAGAATCTCAGGCAGGCTCCCTTCTGAGCATGGAGCCTGACATGGAGCTCCATCTCACAACCCTGAGATCAGGAAATGAGCCAGAATCAAGAGTCAAATGCTTAACTGACTGAGCCACCCAGGTGCCCCTATGTAACACTTTTTAAAAAGACTTATTTATTTATTTATTTCGGAGGGGGGAGTGAGTGTGTGTTGGGGGAGGGCAGAGGGAGAGAATCTTCAAGCAGACTCCCCGCTGAGCATGGAGCCCAATGTGGGGCTCAATCCTATGACCCTGAGATCATGACCTGAGCTGAAACCAAGAGTCCGACACTTAACCGACTGAGCCACCCAGGTGCCCCCCAGCCCCCATGTAACATTTTAAAAGCATTTTCCCATACTTCATATCAGGAGGTAGATCAGAGATTATTACACTCCATATTTTGTAGGTAAAGATACCAAAGCTCAGAAAGGTTTTATGTAAAATGAAAAACATCGTCGCTTTCCTAGTTTTATTTAAATGTAATCTAGTCTTAGGGAGCATAGAAGTTATGTAACAGCAGGGCTGCTTAAATAATCAGAGAGAATGAACTTGAATGTGATAACCCTTATGATTTAAAAGAAGACGTTTCTGGGGCACTTGGGTGGCTCAGTCTGTTAGGCGTCAGACTCCTGATTTTCGGCTCAGGTCATGATCTTGGGGTTGTGAGATGGAGCTCTGAGTCGGGCTCCGTGAGGGGAGTCTGCTTGAGATTTTCTCTCTACCTCTTCCTCTGCTACCCCCACTCTCTCTAAAAAATAAATAAATAAGTAAATAAATAAATAAGTAAATAAAATAAAATAAAATAAAAGACACTTCTGGCTACTTAGCAAGTTCAGGCTGGCTCCTAGAAATTACTGCTTTATTTTCCAACTTTTTTTTACCAAGTACATGAGACCTGGACAGCACACATTCTATGCTTGCAAAATTAATTTGTTCTAGAAATTTGGTGAGGGCTAACATCAGGCTTGATGGTAGAGTAGTTTCCCTCCCTCTTCCAATTCTGAAGCTCTGGATGACACTTGCTGATTTCCAGTTTTCTGGGACTATTTTCCTTCTCTGTGATTTTCTGATATGAATTTTCAGTGACTCTGTTACTATTTTTAAACTTCTTTTTCACTCTTCTGAGTTGAGATTCACCTGAATAGTTGTAAACTATCACTTAAACATAAAATCTCTAAAGTCTCCTATTTCTGTACGATGTGTCAAAGTATTCTCATATGAAAAAACAACATCATAGTCAATTCAGATTGGCTATTCATGACTCAACTCTATTGGTTAAGTGCTCTTATTGCTTTTGGGGCCACCCCACTCATGAGTGTGGCTTTGGGTTATACTCTTAAAGGAGCCAAGAGTCTGGATGATGAAGACTTAGACATAAACAGGATGAAACTCACAGTCCGATGTACTCTACTAATCTTAACTCTGCAGACAATAATGCATCATCGTTGTACTTGACCAAGCTTACCATGGTGGGTTTTCTTTTATAAGATGCCCATGCTAGTCAGAAGGGCCCAGATGCTTAGAGTTTAACCCGCTGGTATTCATCTTTGGTAAGGTTTGCTGAAGCCTATTTAGCAGTTTTGGATGCAAGGATTATGAAATTCTATCAGCTGTTTTCCTTCCCATCAGAGGAAATAAGTGTCTTTCCTAATATGCCTCAAGAAATTGTGATTTTCAAAAAAATGTGGTTTCCACCCCTCCTCCAAAAGTTAAGCATATCCAATTGGTCAAATCCAGTCAGGAATCTTTCTCTCTTTTCTTTTCTTTTTTTTTTTTTTTTGTGGATTTATGAACTGTCCATTTTGTTTTCATTATTAGGATAAAAATATTCAGATCTCAATGTTCAAAGACTAAGACCATTGGAGCAAATAAATGAATTCTTCAGGGTAACAGAGAATAATACTTCAGTGGGCATAAAGTCCTATGGTTTCTTTAACCACAATATTAACTCCTTTGTGAAGCTTCCCTTAATTACTTCAGTCCAGAGTCAACTTTCCTGTAGGACATATTTTATACAATGCTGTTCATTTCCTACCTTTTTCTTTGTAGTCTACCTGATTTGATTATAGATTCCTAAGGTAAAGACTCTTATTGCCTGCCCAGAGCAGGTAGCTGAATCAATAGGTACCGATCTTGTTTCTAAAGACAGTTGGCCATAGTGCTACAGGTCTGTCATAACTATTCCAAGACGGCTGGCTAGTCACATAACCAGATCAGGAACAGCTAAAGAATATGCCTCCATTATGCATCAAATTTAAATTCAGCAATTTCTTTGAGTACTTTTTTTTTTTTAAGATTACATTTATTTGAGAGAGAGGGAGAGAGAGCATGAGCAGGGGGAGGGGAAGAGGGAGAAGCAGACTCCCTGCTGATCAGGGAGACTGATGCGGGGCTCGATCTCAGGAACCTGAGATCATGAGCTGAGCCAAAGGCAGACACTTAACCCACTGAGCCACCCAGGCAGCCCCTTCTTTGAGCGCTTTCAATATGCCACGGAGAGTGCTTTGCAGCATACAAGTAATAGCCACCTTTTATTAAACATCTTGTAAGTGCCCGGCACAATGTTAAGTAGTTTACATACATTGTGCTATTTAATTATTGTAAAATCATATTAAACAACATGATTATCCCCCTCTTACAGAGGGGAAAATGAATCTAAGAGAGGTTATTTGCTCACACTTACATAGAAAAGTTTACACAAGAGAATTTGATACAATATAGCATTTTGGCTCAAAAATTTGAGTTTGTAACCATTACTTCAGTTAAAAGTAGGTTGACCTGGAGCTTAGGTTGGTCAGGAAAAATTAATCTAAAACAGGAAAAACATAAGGACACACATGCCTGCATCACTGGGGTTAAGGCCCTAAGAAAACTGTACTCACTGCTTCCTACTCAGATTCTTCCATTGCCCTCCAGATCCTGTGCAACCTTATTGCTCTCACCACTATGACTGGTGGTCTCTCTTTCTTCCTGCTAGCCCCTCTTTTAATTCTCATCCTCTAAACAGAGATGTTACTTAGGTTTCTGTCCTCACACTTTTTCTTTTTTCTCTGGTGGTGCTCAAACTTGAGTGTGCATTGTCATCGCCTGAGAAGCCACAAAAATTCAGATTCCTAGGCCCCAACCCAGATTCAGTGACTCAGAGTTTCTAGGGGGAAGGATTCAGGAATCTGTATTTTAAAATAAGCAGCCCAGGTGATTTTAATATGGGTAGAGAGTCACACTGGGAAACACAGAGCCTATACCTTCTCTCAAGGTCCTCATCTGCCCCAGCACCTTCAAAAATCACCTCTTCGGTTTTTTGTTTGTTTTGTTTTGTTTTTTAGAGGGAGAGAGAGAGGGGTGGGCAGGGGCAGAGGGAGAGAGAATCCCAAGCAGGCTCCATGCCCAGCGTGGGGCTTGATCTCATACCCCTGAGATCATGATCTGAGCTGAAATCAAGAGTCGGATGCTTAACTGATTGAGCCACCCAGGTGCTCCAAAAATCACCTCTTTGTAGACAACTCTGTAGTCATTATTTCTAGAACAGACTCATCATACTCCAGACTCACATTCCAACTGTGTTAACGACATCTCCATTTGGATGTCCTACTGGCACCTTACACTTAGTATGTCCAGAACCAGACAACTTCTGCCTACAAAATATCAGTTGTTCCCCTTGAATTCCCTGTTTCACTGACTGCACCTCACGAGTCTCCTGGCACCTAATCTCATAATCTTACTCACAGTCATCTCTCACCTTCGGACTTCCCTTCTGGTCCCCACATTCCATCAACTGATGAGTCCCTGATTGTCTTCCTGCACTGTGATGCTTCCATATATCCCAGTGGGTCTCAGCCCACCTGTAGGGCTTTAAAAAATATTGTCGGGGTCCCCACTGAGACCCATTAAATCAGAATCTCTGGGCATAAGCCCCAGTAAAGTAGTTTTAAAGAATGGTCCAGGGGATACTAATGCATATGCAAGGATTTTAAACTCTGGAATAGTTCTCTCAGTATAGTATTGATAAGATCAACTAGAGACCTTCAAGGTTTCCATCCCCAGAAATGATGATTCATTCATTACTTGTTGGGGGAAGTAGGAGAGGTCATTAGTTAATGGGTTTTTAACAGTTATCCAGAAGAGGCAATAAGAACCTGACCTACGTAGTAATAAAATAGGGTAAACGAATGGGAAAGACAGTGTGGAATTATGAGCTCTGGATCTTGGAAACTGGCTGATACCAGGGGGTGAGAGAGAAAGAATTGCAGAACACAAGAAGTGAGGGACAGACACAGTGATCACAAGTTTGGATGATAAGAATGCTGATGGCAAGCAGGAAAGGCAAGAGAAAAAGCTTGTTGGGGGGCTGGACGAGTCAGTCTGGTTCTGCACTTGTTAAGTTTTCAAGTATTGGTGGGGTAGGTGGAAGTGTCACTTGGCAGATGATTCTCAAAGTGTGGTCCCTAGACTAGCAGTGTCAGCATCCCCGAGAATGTGATATAAAGGCAAATTCTTGACATCTCCCCCCCGTCCCACTTCCAGCCCACTGAAGAAACGCTATGGTGGGGCTAAGCAATGTATGGTTTAGCAAGCACTCCAGATGATTCTGATCTCACTAGAATTCGAGAACCACTTGCCTAGAGTAGTGACCCTCAGATTTATCATGCATCGAAATCACCTGAAGAGCTCATTAAAGGTAGCTTCCCGGGCACAATCCCCGGAATTTCTGACTCACTAGGTTGGAACGGGGCATAGAATTTGCATTTCTAACAAGTTCACAGGTGGTGCCAATACTGCAGGTCCGGGGACCACACTTTGAGAATCACTGGTCTATCAGTCAAAGACAAAATAAATCTGAGCTAGGAATATTGATTTGGTGGTCATCTATCTTAACAAAAATAGTTTAACTGTTGGGTTTTTTTCCCCAGATGACCACAGTCATTTCCTAATGGGTCTGTAGCCTCCTATCAGGTCCCTCTGCTTCTGTAAGTCCCCAGTCTCTTTGGCATACAGAAATCAGAGAAATCTTTTAAAATCATAAACCCTATGATTTCACTAGCTGTACACAATCCTCCAGTGGCTTTCCATTGCTCTTATTTGAATTCTGTACGTAGCCTGATTGGCCCTGCACAGTCGGGTCTTTGCCTTCCTTTCTAACCTCACCCCATGTCAGTCTCTCTTCCTCTCACTCAGTTTCAGCCACAATGATCTTCTTCCACGTCCAGAAAACGTGTCACGTTCTTTCCTACTTCTGGACATCCACTCACACTATTCTTTTGCCAGAAACATTCTACCCCAGCTTTTCAGACTGCCAACTTCCCTTCATTCTCCTGATCTCAGTTTAGATGTCATCCTCTTAGAGAGACTTTCCCTCCTTGTCCTCTTGTTATTTATTCTCTACCTGTGTTTGTGTTCTTCAACACTCTTGTTACAATCATCGAATATCATCGGTGCTAGTTTCCTCACTTACTATGTCGCTCCAGTAGAATGTGAGCTCCCCCAGGGCGGGGACCTGTTGAATGAGTGAGTGAACCATAGCAGGTCCCATTCTCTCTTACGTTCCCAGCGGCTCAGTAAATATGTATTCAGTGAATGAACTGAAAAATACCCGAGAAAGGAGACAATAAAACGAAGTGCAATAATCTGGGGGAATGTCTACATATTATAGGAGTTGGGAGCGTAGGAGGAAGGATGCTAAAGAGAAAAAGAAGAGGAGCCTGGAGATAGGGCACTTTCAGAACACTGCCCAAAATGTCGTAACGAAAGATACATACACGTGTGCGCGCACACACACACACACACACACACAAAGACAGATATCTAAATGTCTATCTCCAGCTATATGGAAAGACATTCGGAAGAGAACTAAAATAACTGCCATGGAATAACATTGGAGAAAAAGAGCTTCCAAGAGGCAGCATTTTTCATCATTTGCCAGATCTACGAAGACAAGAGACCCAACACTGTGACAAAGCCAAAGGGCAGGAAGAGCATTCATGGGCATGAAGGTGTTTTCACTTTACTAACAAATCCAATATGTGAATTACAGTTTACCAAAGTTCTTTCATCATCATTTCATTTGATCCTCAGAAAAAAATCTCAAAAGGCAGGCGGGACAGCTCTCACCATTTTCAGCAACATGATGAGGAAGTAGAAGTAACAAGCGTAGATTCTGCTTTCAGGAAGTTTGGTGGTATTTCTCATTACAAATCTCATCTGCAATAATCGGTATCTACTATTTATATAGAGATTTATATAGAGATTCCTCAAGGCCAACCATAATATGAGCAAACAGTTCCAGGGAACAAGAGTAACTTAAAAACAGACCTCCCTAGAGCTTCTCGTGTTTCCTTGATGGCTAAATCGAGTATTTGATTCCAACAGCATTCGAATCCGGAAAGATTTTAAACTACTACTCGGAAACAAAGGCCTTCAACTCACACTGTTTAAAATGGTAACAGTTCATTTCCCCCTCTGGTTTAATCAGACTACGAATCTAAGTTTAATGGGACCTGTAGATGTCAGCATTAGGCATGCTCTGCCATTGGCTCCTAACATCTGAACACACTCTGAGGGACCAAATGTAGGCTCTTCTATTTGTCCAAATAGCAAACATTAACATAAGTCCCTGGTAGAACTGAATCAACAGAACTGAGAGAGCACTGTTGGAGAGAAATGCAATTAGCGCTCAGTATGTTTAAAAACTCGGTAAAGAACTATTCTGCACTGATCGTGTATATCCATTAAAGCTCACAGCTCAAAACAGCTTTTCCTTCCCAAGTCCTGGATCCCTGGGTTACTGCAAAATCAGGCTCAGGAAATAGGGAAGAAAGAGCTTAGAATCTTCTCGAAGGTGCTCTCATTTTACTAATACAGCTTGGTAGGTGAATCAGAATTTAGCAAAGTTTTCTCATCACCCTTTCTTTCGATTCTCAGAAACATCTCAAAAGGCAGGCAGGGCAGCTCTCACCATATCCCCTGAGGCCCAGGGAGGTCAAGTGGATTATCAGCTAGTAAATGGCAGAGATGAGACAAGAGTCCCGGGCTTTGCCTTTAGATACTGCGCTTTTCTCTCTACACAGCGCAGCCTCGCCACACTCAGATATAGTTTTTGTTTTTTTTTCCAAAAGGAAAAGGCTCTCCTTCCCCTTGCAATAATAGGACATTTGGCCTGTGCACGTCTGGTCACCATGTAGATTAAAAAAAAAAAAAAAAGTAACAGAGGATAAACAAGACTTGAATGTGCCAATACATGTGGCCCAGGTAGTAAGCATTCCAGAATGGTGTGAGGGAGGGGAGACCATTAACGGTGATGGCTTTTATTCTTCTTAAATATTTGCCTCAGGCAGTCACTTTCTCCAGGGTTATAATATACATATATTTCTAAACACTGACTCAGTGAGTACCTTTAGGGCTTTATGGATTCTTAGAGGATTTTAAACCTCGACACCTTTGTCTAGCTCCAGGGATGGAGGAGGGATGAATCATGGCTGTCCACACAGTTTGTTTTTTTATTGTTTTTTAAAAATATTGTTTTTTTTAAACAAAATTTTTTTGTTTAAAAACAAAATTTTTAAACAAAAAAATTGTTTTTTAATTCATTTAACATAGTTAAATGAATTAAACTAGGGAAATGATTAAGTGGGGGGTAATTAGTGCGAATGGGAAGAGCGGTAACTTGCCTTTATTAATAGTGATTTTTAAAAACTGAGTTTTGTGGTGGGAGTTTTATTAATATCATTAATAGTATCAGTAGCACTTTCCTATTTAATGGCTGAAGAGATAAAGCATAGAGATGAGCTGAATAAACTGAATGAAGTACTTTTAGAACAGTGCTCTATTGTCATAACAAAAGACACACACACACACACAATGACAGATATCTAAATGTCTGTATCTAGAACATATAGGAAGGGGGAAAAAAAGAGAGAGAAGGAAACAAACCAGGAAACAGACTCTTAAACTGAGGGTTGCTGGAGGGGAGGTGGGTAAGGGGGATGGGTTAAATGGCCATTAAGGAGGGCCCTTGTTGTGATGAGCACTGGGCGTTGTATTTAAGTGACTAATCACGGAATTCTACTCCTGAAACCCATTTTACACTCTATGTTAACTAACCAGAATTTATATAAAAATTTGGGGAAAAAAATGCCTGTCTCTAGCTGTATGGTTGTCATTTGCTAGTTCAGGTAATATACTATATAAAACAAGCTGCTTAAGTATATGCATGCACTTGTAAAAATATTCACTAAGGTTTTGTACCTGTTGAGCAATGCTAAATTGGTGGTAGTCTACACCTGAAAATTCTGGTGATACTTCTCCATAGCCAATAAAAGGTGATGGTAGGAAATTAATAACCTGAATATCCAATTTCACCCTGCCTGGTAGACAGCTCTCTTTCGTTTTCATTCCTCCACATATGCACAGACAGACACAGATATATGGCAGAACTATCATTACAAAACTCAGTTTAAACAACACTGTCAAGGATTCAACTGTGCAAACCACTGTTCCAGGTACTATTAGAGAAAAGAAATGCACAGACGAAAACTACGCACAATTCCTAACACTCCCTCTACTTTCTGAAGGTGGGTTTGACCATGCATGCTTGCCCACTGCATGATCTTGAACCAGTTCCTTATTTCCTCTGTACTTCATCTTTTTTTTTTTTAACCTATGAAATGGGAACAATAAGAATATCTACTTTTATGGGATTGTTAGGAGGATTTGTGGGAAAATGTGTATAAAGCATTTTGAACAGTGCCCGTACAGAGTAAACGACTATTGTAGTCATTATAATGATAATATATTATTATCTTGAAGATCTTATACTCTAGAAGAGAATATAGACTTACACATAGCTAAGTCTAATAGAAATTATCAGCAACATAACAGAGGCATAATCACAATGCTCTGCAAAACAGGTGCTTTTTTGTTATGGTTTGTTTTGTTTTAAATGCAACACCCTAAAATTTGCCTTGGGAACAAAAGAATAAACCAGGCAGAGTTGATTATTTTTCCAGGTTCTATAAATACTATCCCCTTTTGCCACAAAATGAGTAATGATGTCTTCGAAACATCAGTCAGATGCAACACAGAATTACATATGAGAAAGTGGTCTAGCTTTTGAATTCTGCAAGTTGGCCTGCTCAGCAGAGGGAATTCCAGAACAGAATGAAAAACTAGAATGAATAGCCCTTTAAGGGTCCCCTCGATTTCTGAAATTCCATGATTCCAAGGTCAAGACACTTAATGGAGTTTCCAGATATAAAAATAAGACAATACAGAAAAATATCTTTTTCAAATGGTAGTTCCCTCCCTCTTTTTTTTTTTTTTCTTGACTTTTCTCAATGATCTTTTGAAAAACTGGCCTTGGAACAGAATTAACATTTACCTCATGAAGAAAGAGTAGTTATTTTCAATGAGCTGGGTCACCGAGGGAGGAATTCTATTAAACAAAGTCCTTGGGGAAGTGAATTCTTTATTGATTCCGTTTGTGGTCCAAAGTGGAGGTGCATTGCTGCTATAAACATTGGGGTGCATGTACCCCTTCGAATCCCTACATTTGTATCTTTGGGGTAAATACCCAGTAGTGCAATTGCTGGATCGTATCATAGCTCTATTTTCAACTTTTTGAGGAACCTCCATACTGTTTTCCAGAGTGGTTGCACCAGCTTGCATTCCCACCAACAGTGTAGGAGGGTTCCCCTTTCTCTGCATCCCCGCCAACATCTGTTGTTCCCTGACTTGTTAATTTTAGCCATTCTGACTGGTGTGAGGTGGTATCTCATTGAGGTTTTGATTTGGATTTCCCTGAGGCCAAGTGATGTTGAGCACTTTTTCATGTGTCTGTTGGCCATTTGGATGTCTTCTTTGGAAAAATGTCTGTTCATGTCTTCTGCCCATTTCTTGATTGGATTATTTGTTCTTTGGGTGTTGAGTTTGGTAAGTTCTTTATAGATTTGGATACTAGCCCTGATATGTCATTTGCAAATATCTTCTCCCATTCTGAGATCTTGCCATTTGCAATGATGTGGATGGAACTGGAGGGTGTTATGCTGAATGAAATAAGTTAATCAGAGAAAGACATGTATCATATGACCTCACTGATATGAGGAATTCTTAATCTCAGGAAACAAACTGAGGGTTGCTGGAGCAGTGAGGGGTGGGAGGGATGGGGTGGCTGGGTGATAGACATTGGGGAGGGTA